>NC_053024.1:214449240-214678588 GCF_003073215.2 Triticum urartu | reverse complement strand
TACTTGGTCTATTCACTACAAAAAAATATACTTCCGTGATGATACGTGTTTGTCACATCAGGTCACTTTTTTTGTCATGCATGTACATCCATGACAAATTTGTGACAGAATCAAGATAGTCATACATGTGCTGTCGTAGAAGTGTTCCATGACATTACCATAATTATCATCACGGAAGTGTCCACTTCCATGACGATAAATCGCGCGTCACAGAAGTGCTTTCGTCAAGGGTGACCGACACATGGCATCCACTATAACGGAACGCCGTTAAGCTATCGGGTCGGGTTTTGGATCCGATAACCCGTTAACAGCCCCAACCAATGGGGATTTTCCACGTGTAAAATCATATTGGCTAGAGGAAACATGTTGGCTCATCGTTGGGATAGATGTCATCCACTCATTGGACAGGAGGCGCCTATGATAGGTCGACATGTGGCACGACCCAACAGTGGTCCATTCCGGTAAAAAGGCCGGCCCAGTAAAAATTAGCAGGCCGACCCATATAAGGCCTACTTGTGTCAGGTCCATTTAAACCCACGACCCATACGAGATGTGCCAATTCGGCCCGTTAAAGATTTGACACCATTGCAGGCCATCGTCAGTTCGAGCCCGTTAATAGCCCGCTATATATTTGGGCTCAATATCAGCCCGATGAGATTTCGGCCTATTAACGGCCCATTTAATGGATGGGCCAATTTTCAGGATGTACATCTTTCGGCCTTTTAGCGACCCATTTAAATGTTGGGCTAATTTCCGGCCCGGTGTGTCTTTCAGCCTGTTGACGACCCATAAATCTGATGGGCCATTTGTAGTCGGACCTGAGTTTCGGCCTTTTAGCGGCCCATTTAAGTGTTGGGCCAATTTCTAGCCCGGTGTCACTTTCAGCCTATTGATGGCCCATAAATTAGTTGGGCCAATTGTAGTCGGACCTGAGTTTTGACCTTTTAGCAACCGATTTAAGTGTTGGGCCAATTCCCGGCCCTGTGTGCCTTTCGGCCTGTTGACGGACCATAAATGAGTTGGGCCATTTGTAGTCGGACCTTAGTTTTGGCCTCTTAACGGCCCATGCCCTTCATGGTCCAATACCAGCCCGGTTTCTCTTTCGGCCTGCTAAAGGCCCACAACACAGTTGGGTCATCTACAATACGACCTGACTTTCGGCCTCTTAGCGGCCCATGCTCTTCATGGTCCAATACAAGCCCGCTGTCTCTTTCGGCCTGCTAAAGGCCTACAGTATAGTTGGGCCATATGTAGCCCAAACTTAGTAACGGCCTGTTAACGGCCCGTGAAATAAATTGGGGCCACCTGTTGCCCGCTTCGATGTTGGCCTGTTAACGGCCCGGGAGGTAAGAGGGCCGACCATTAATTTCGGCCTAGTAACGGCCCATTAACTTAATGGGCCCACTAAAGTTCGTTCATGTCTTTAGGCCAAATTAGATAATTTGAGCCCATTACGACGAGCAAAGGTACGTCATACAGGGAATAACGTTGCACATCCAGAATATATTACAGGAAATTACATCCACTAGGCAATCAAAGATTGATGCCAGTGCAAATAAATGAGCAGAACCTAACCATCTACAACGTCACAATCTGCAACCTCAGCACAGATGACGCCCATAAGCATGTGGGCAAGTTCTTGCTGCTTTGCCACACTGTCTCTGAAAACATTGATCCGTTGTTGTGTCGCACGAGTCTGCACCTCTGATTCATCCACCATTTCCATCATTACTTCAGCCATTAATTGGTTCACAAACATACATTTATTCCGTTGCATTCAAGACAGAGGATACTGAACAGATTCAGATGGAGATTTTGGCAGGCTTGTATTATTGATAGTGGAGAGTGTCTTGACCACTGTGTCATAACATAAATTAGGACGGGAACCAAACAGATTAATCATGAGTTATTGCCATATTACCTGGCCTAGATTTACTGGAAAGAAACAATGGGGTTGCCTTGCTGTTTTCAGAGTTTGTCTTCTTATCTTCAACAGCCTGCACAAAATTAACACACTTGCATTGCTATCATTGGCCAAGTCAGATAATAGGAAAGCAACATTGACACAACGAATGTTTGGGCAACTAGCCTACACCAAATTAACACAATATGGCACAGCTATCATCAGCCAGGTAAGGTAATACGAAAGCAACATTGACACAATGAATGAATGGGCAACCAGAGAAGCACTACAATTCAGTAATGTGCGTGATATGAGAAAGCACATTCATGCAGCTCAGTACGCAAAACTACCAGACAGTTTTCCTTACAAAAATCAACATTGGCGCCTTTAACATTTTGCTACAACTAATTTTAGATCAGATAAAGGTTAGATTCAGACGATTAACAAAATACATGCTGATGTAAAAATATAGTGATATACAATAGGTACTTACATCAGCACTGGAGCACAGAGAATTCCTGCAAGATATTTTCCTCGAATACGATCCCAATGGAGGAAGTCTTGTATCATTTAACCTTATTTTCTAAAAGAGAGACGGGTAAGAAACATGTAGAAAATATGATCAGAATGCTATAAAATTTCATGATGCGAGGACACACACACGCTTCTTAGAATGGAGTTGACATTCTTTTGCTGGACTGGAGCGGACTAGTTCTTTGGCCACCGGAATCTGCTTATTATCAGTGGGAGTTGGGTTTCTCTGTGCTGGAGCAGTATCTATGAAAAAGGGAGTTGGTTTATTATCTCCTGGCGTTTGGATCTTTTGCAAAGACCTGGTTTGTAACCCTTCAGATTCTAACATAGCCATCTTCCCCTTGCATGCCTTATATAGAAGAATGGTGATTCAGTTATAAAACATGCTACAACAGAGATGGAATAGGTACTAAAGAATAGAAAGGCATGACATATTGACATGTATTCACTCCATCCGGAAATAAATGGATGGGTCTAGGCATATTTCAGTTCTAGATACATCCAGTTTTATCCATTTCTGCGACATTTAATCCAGACGGAGGGAGTATGATGTAAGAGCTAGGGATACGACAGGACAACACAGTAAAAAAAACACTAAAAAACCCACTGCAGAACCAAAGTATTCAAACCCACTGATATGAGATAGTACACTCATGCAGCTCAGGATGCAAAACTACCAGGCAGTTTTCCTTGCAAAAATCAACATTGTGGCCTTTAATCATACATTTTGCTACAACTAAATTTAGATCAGATGAAGGTTGGATTCACGCCGATTAACAAAATACATGCTGATGTAAAAATATAGTGATATCCAACAGGTACTTATATCTACATTGGAGCACAGAGAATTCTTGCAAGAATCTTTCCTCTTAAACGATACCATTGCAGAAAATCTTCTATCTGTTAAGCTTATTTTCTAAAAGAGAGATGGGTAAGAAACGTGTAGAAAATACGATCAGCATGATATAAAATGTCATGATGCAAGGATACGCACACGCTTCTTAGAATTGAGTTGACATTTTTTTGCTAGACTAGAGCGGACTAGTTCTTTGGCCACTGGAATCTGCTTATTATCAGTAGGAGTTGGGTTTCTCTGTGCTGGAGCAGTATCTTTAAAAATTGGAGTTGGTTTATTATCTCCTGGCGTTTGGATCTTTTACAAAGGCCTTGTTTGTAACCCTTCAGATTCTAACATAGTCATCTTCCCCTTGCATGCCTTGTATAGAAGAATGGTGCTTTAATTATAAAACATGCGGCAGCAGAGAGATGGAATAGGTACTGAAGAATAGAAAGGCACGACATATTGACATGTATTCCCTCCATCCGGAAAAAATGGATGGGTCTAGGCGTATTTCAGTTCTAGATACATCCTCTTTTTCCATTTCGGCAACATGTAATCCGGATGGATGGAGTATGGTGTAAGAGCTAGGGATACGACAGGACAACACAGCAAAAAAACACTAGTTGAATGTAAAACTGTATGCTAGCGGAATATAGATAGAAATAACTAAGGCAACATACACGTGTATGATTGGGAAAATAAGATGGCATTGCAACAGAGCACTAGAACAACACTTCAATGTAAAAAAACATGGTATGGTAGACAGATGAAGTACATACTGATGAATAACAATGCATAAGATATTCAGAAGCATGATGTCCAAATTAAGCAGATGGCATTGCGATAGAGTAGAATGACAGTACTTAAATTTTAAAACATGTTATCATGAATGGAATAGGTACTAAAAAACAGGAAGGCATGACATATATACATGCATGATCAGCATGCTAAGCACATGGCATTGCAACAGAGTAGATACACTCCAGGACATTATATGCATGTTGTACCCATATCACAGGCCAAGTTAGAGCAAGGACCTTGTGGGGTGAAGAGGATTCATCATCTTTCTACAAGTCTTCTGAACAACTGCCTTTACATGTTCCATCATATTGGGTATCATTGACATCAAGTTTATTGGCCTTTACATTGCTCCGCGAGGTTCTTGTGGATATATCAGTGTGTGCAATTATATCTGACATGCATGGAAGACAACTAGTAGTTAGATTTATGTAACGAGTGCCTGTAGGAGACGACATAAATAGTAGGACTGGGGTTAACTAGCAGCAACAGGTCTCATAAACTAAAGGGAGAACACAGATGAAAGCTACAGAATATGTATCGTTTGTACTTGAGATTAACTAGATGGCACACAAAAGTATTAAAGAACAACATATGAAATACTAGAAGTGGTATAATACTATAATCACCAGCCCGTGGGATAGCATTGGCTGATGGATGATAACTATGGAACAGTGTTACCTAAAGAACAAGTATCTTAGCTGAACTATGGAACATCGTTAACTCCTGAACAAGACCCGTAAGAGATCAGCATGAATATACAGTGAAATGTGATGATCTATTTTCCATGCTTAGATGAATAAAAAAGCCATAAATGTTGCACACAAGTAAGATGAGGGTACAACCTATCTGGCTGCCATCCATAGGAGTGAGCATCATGTGCTGACTTGTGGATGGCCCTGCAGTTGTTGTGGCTGTGCATGTCGGGCATGCGCATTCGATGCAGGGAACTGTTGAGTGGGGTCTATAGCTCCCTTCTAGTGTATGCTTCCCTTGTTGGAGCAGCTGCGGTGAGTCAGAAGACGGTGTGTCTGAAGATGCAGATAACGCATAATGTTAAGAACGACATATCTCTTTGATCTGAAGAAATACACTAAGAGATCAACAGCAAGGTACGAGAGTGGTCACAAGTCTATTGACTGAAGACTAAATTGGGGTCACATGATTTTATTTTATTTTAGTACTGTCCGATCTACGCCGGATGGCTGGCCGTCTTGTGCCTCCCGGCTGACACTGTCCGGAATCTTCCCCGAAGAGCCAGCGACCAACGGCAGAGCAGCATGCCTCCGCCGTCTGTGGCCCCGGCCAAAACCCCGCTCCCTGCCCCACCACGCTGCCGTGGTTGCGCTGCCCCCGGGCCAATCCACAAAGACTCCCCGTCATCCAGATCCGGCGGCGGCAGTACCTTCAACCCACGCAACTCTAAAAGATAGCCATCTAAGCGCTGCTTCTGCGGCGAACTTTGCGGCCCCGCACCCTTACGTTAGACACCAGCCAACCGGCAGCCTAGGAGCTCCGCCGCCTCGAGGGGTGCTGCTTCCCATTGCAAATCGATTGGCCCAGAAAAAAATTCAGACAACTGACGCCTAAATAAAGTGATTTGAGATGAGGGTGCGACCTATCTGGCGGCATGGTGAAGTAGGCAGGTCCAGCTGCCGAGTTGGTGAGGCCGACACGGTTGCGGTGGCGACCGGCGGCAGGGAAAGAGTGATGTCGTGACGGTCGACGGCTACGCCGAAGCAGCGCCAGGACTCTGGACGGATCCCAAGTTGGAGCCGCTTCGGCGCCATGAACAACGGCGGGGGTCAATCGGCTCCGGTACGGTTCACGCGGCCGTCGTCGAGGCAGCACCAGCAGCACGGAGTAAGAGGCACACGGCCCAGTGCACGACGGCAAATGGGCAGCGTCTCCGGCATTAGGAAGGAGGGCGGCTGTGAAATTGGTGCGGTGGGGGCGCCATGGAGGTGGGGCTGAGGTTTCGCGGCTCGGGAGAAGGGAGCTTCCCGGGGAGAAGGTGATTTGGCGCCCACGCGGTATGAATGGGGGCGGGCGGGGGAAATTGGGAGGGGAGTGGAACCATGTCTTACAGACGCATTTGTCTGAAATGTGAGGGGGAGTTACAGTTCTACCCTGTCGGTGTACTAGAGTAGGGGTACCCTAGTATCCCGAACTTGTGCACGGGCAGTCGCAGCATCCTGCGGCAAGGCTTGCCGGGTGACCGCCAAGGTCCTCCGTGTTTCCTTTGGAGCCATTCAAGAACAAAGTATCCAAGCCAAGGAGACAAGACCCCGGCAAGAGGAGCTTGCCGGGAAGGCCAACCAAGGCATCTCAAGGAACTTGCCGCGACGCGCCACGCGTCCCGGCAAGGCCCGGTGAGCGACAAGCTCCTGGACGCGACAAGACAACGACCGCGTCAAGGCGCTTGCCGCGGCAAGCCACCACTATGTGCCCGCGCTCCAGCACATCCACCAACGTGTCGCTCTGGGACCCTTCCAGGCATACGTGGCGGGAGGCTGTGCAGCCAGCGGCGCGTGGTGGCAAGCGGCGCTGACAAGATTGCCATCGTGGCGAGCGGTGGCGTCCCTGACGGTCCCTTTTGCACTATTTAGGCGACGCAGACGGGCATTTAATGCCCTTGTCCCCTGCCGTCAGGGTTAGGTATGATACACTGTAGCAGGTAGCTATACCTACCGCAACACCTTTCCATTTTTACCCTTGTCTACGTTACCACCTGTCGGTGACCCCTTGAGCATATAAAAGGAGGCCCATGCGCAACGTAGAGGGTAGGAGGAGAAAGAGAACACTCACGCTCGGTCTCGTTAGCTGCTGGAGTGTACTGTAGCACTCCACGCTCCCGAGCAAGAACTCAATACAAACCACAAAGCAGGAGTAGGGTTTTACGCATCCGTGCGGCCCGAACCTGGGTAAACCGCTCGTGTGCTTCGCCTCGATCCGCTCTTCGTGCGACCCTCGCCCCCGCCGAACCGAAAGGGACTCGGTCCGCCGGTCCCATAGGTGCTCGTGGATTAGTCCCCCGGCATCTTTGGCGCGCCAGGTAGGGGCGTCGAGGTTGTGTGAACCAGATCCGGCGTTCACACGGGCTAGATCTTCATCATCTTCATCGACATGCCGCCGAAGAAGAAGGCTTCGGAGGCGGCTGCTCCGTCCGCGCCGAACCCACCACCGCCGGAGCAAACGGCTGATGGGGCAGACGCCGGCGGAAGAACGGGCGTCGACGAGGGAGCTCACGGTGCTGCCAGGTCCAAGGACAAGGCTGCGTGCCCATCGGCGGCGTAGCCGGCTCCCACAACGACCGGGCGCACTCCAAGACCTCGGCGTCCGTACATGCACCGCGCCCATCTCAGGAGGCGCGGGACCGGCAGCGTCATGGTACTCACGGTACCATGCGTTTGCTGGACCAAGATCGAGCTGGTGGATCTCGGAGTGCTCAAGACCAGCATGCACGCCAACATGCTGGCACGAGCGAGGCACGGTCGCCTGGACGGGATACTGCTCCTTCTAACATAGTCAGAAGTCCGAGCATATCCCGCTCCTCGCACCGTTCGCCACCGCCACCCGCCACTACAGCAGAAGCTTTGGCACGAGCTCAACTGCTCCTGGACTACCCTCCAATGGCCGACAAGATTGACGACTGGAGGGCCACCATTCAGAGTCTCATCGGCTTCGCCAACGGCGACACTCAACGGCAGCCGAGCACGTCACAGCCGCGGCAAGTCAGCCAGGCACGAGCCGGTGGCGACAAGACCGGTGGGGGTGCAACCACTGTGCACTCTCCGCCCCGAAGGCCAAGATCGCCGACTCGCCGGATCCACCTCGACAGCGACTCCACCGCGTCATCAGATCCACGAGCTCGTCGCGATCAGCGCCAAGTTCTTCACGAACGACAGCAAGAAGACGCTCGCTTGAAGAGATACTTGTCCTCCACTCCAACACTTGTCGCACCTGAGCCACAAGAGAAGTTGCTGCTGTATATAGCGGCAACCAATCAAGTGGTTAGTGCTGCGTTAGTAGCAGAGAGGGAGGCAGATGATGACGCCAAATCGAGCCACTGGCCAGACACCTTTCGCTCTAGTCTATGGAGCAGAGGCAGTTCTCCCCACGGAACTCGTATATGGGTCACCTCGAGTGCTCGCTTATGATGAGCTTGAGCAAGAGCAGCTGCAACAAGATGACGCGCTACTCCTTGAGGAAGACCGTCTTCAGGCTGCTGTGCGAGCTGCTCGCTACCAGCAAGCTTTGCGCTGCTACCATAGCCGCAAAGTTAACGCCAGAAGTCTCGAGGAAGGCGACCTTGTTCTTCGGCGTGTTCAGTCCGCCAAGAATTCTAACAAGTTGACGCCGAAGTGGGAAGGCCCTTACCGGGTGAAACGAGTCACTAGGCCTGGCGCTGTCCGCCTTGAGACCGAAGATAGCATTCCGGTGAGCAATTCCTGGAACATTGAGCATCTTCGTAAGTTTTAACCGTAAGGCGCGGTTGCCGGAACCTGTTCCGGCAACCACCTTTTGTACAAGTCTTGCCGCTGTTGCATGTAATCCTTTGTACAAAGCCGGGCGCAGACCCCGTGCATAAGTAAAGCTCATATGCTCCGCACATCTTGTCAATTTCATGCTTTCTATTTTTTGCATATGTGAACTGACACTTTGTGCAGCACCTACTCCCGGGTAAGCAATAACGAGCCGTAAGGCTCCATATCTTTATTTTCTCCTCTTTCTTTTTTCTCAAGGAAAGGAAGGTTCCCTCGCCCACAAGTTTGCCGGGGGGGGGGGGTGGAAAGGAGAAGATAATGGTATGGACCAGGCGTTGTTCAAGAAACTTTCGCCTTACCGGGAAGCAAACAACAGAAAAGCTAAGTTGCCAAAGTTTGAGCAATCAGATTTTTTAAAATTTTAAGTTATCTCCCTTGAACGACCGCACTTTGTATGGAAAACCTGTGCGCGGCGGAACCAACTCGTAGCTAGTTGCGCCCTTACTTTGTTTCGAGTCCGCTCAACAACTTAAGTGAGCTGCGACTAGTTGCGACAAGGTTTCTTGTCGGTAGCGGCACCGCCAGCAGGCTGCTGACGTCCCGCACTCAGCGCTCGCGGCTAAGGTGCCTGCACCGGCAAGTTCCCTAAAAGCGTAGGGCAAAAACATACAAAGGGAGGAATCAAGTAAAGGGAATAACATTGCAATCATTACCCGGAATAGAGTTATATTACAAGGTAGCTTGTCGCGGCTCTAACAGATTGTTCTCATAACATGACCAGCATCGACAAGAAAAGAAGAAAACGGGCGGCCTAGTCTACGCGATCGCCCTCAATCCTCTTGATCCCGCTCACCTTGTCCACAATGGGTGCGACAAGGGTCTTGAGCGCCTCCAGATCAGCATCCGGCGGCAGGGTCTTGAGGACGTTGGTGAGGTTGAGGCCCGGGTTGCGGAAGGCCACCTTCACCAACACCTTTTGAAGAGCTCCCGCGCAGATCTTGCGCGACTCGTCGGCCAGCTGCTTTGGGATCCTCTCCCGGAGTCGCTGGAGGGCCGTCGCCACGCCTTTGAAGAACAAGATGAGCTTGGCGCTGGGTTGGAGGTTCTCGTCGGAGGGATACCCGAGATCCTCCATCCCGGCTGTGCCAGCTCCCTGTCAATGTCTGCGGCAACATTCACGAGACCCTCCGTCCAGTGCTCCACATTCTCCCTAAAAGCATTCTGGCCGGCAGCAGCACTCGCCAGCAGCGCCTTGTCGGCCTTGATCTCCTCCTTCAAGGCCACCACCTGTTCCCTGGCGCCGTCCAGCGTCTTGGTCAAAGTGGTCAGCTTCAACTCAAGATCTGCGTTGGAGTCCTTGGCGGCGCTAAGCTCTTTGCCCTTCTCGGCGAGACGAACCTGCAGCTCTGAGTTGCTGTGGGCGTCCTTCTCCCGCTCACACTTGAGCGCGGCAAGCTCTTCACCACTCGCCTTGAGATCGGCCTCCAGCCGCGCCACCTTCGTCTCCAGCTCCTTCTTGGCGGCCTCGGCAACTGCGGCAGCATCCTCTGCTTGCTTAAGGGCTCCGCCGAATTTTTGCATGCGCGCGGCAAGCTCCTCCTCGTGGGCGTCAAGGTTGACCTTCCGCTGCACCAGCTCGCCCTCCTGCGCAGACAGCTTTTCAGCGGCAAGCCGCTGTTGCTCTTCGACTTCAGCCTTCTCGAGGAAGAAGGCCTTCTGCTCTTCGGCGAGTTGCTCCCGCTCCTCTGCCAGGGACCGGAGAGCTTCCTGGTTGAGACCTCAGAGCTCCTCCGCGCGCTTCTCGATGTCCGCTCCCGCCTTCGCGACAAGCGCCTCGCGGGATTCCAGCTTGGCTTGCCGCGCGCGGTAGAGCGACAACAGCTTCCGCAGCAGCCGCTCCTCCTCAGGCTCGCCGCTGCTGCTGCTCGGCGCATCAACTAGCGTCAGCCCAGCGGAGGCGAGCACCTCTCCATCAAAGCTCTCTCCCTCGACCGGCGCCCTGGAGCTTGACGCCCAGGGGAGGTTGATGAAGACGCCATCGCCAGCCTTCAAGTAGACGCCTGGCTGGGGCTCTTCGGAGCCTGGCGCTGCGGTAGCGGCGGACGGGTCGGCGGTCGACATAGCGCCTAGCGCTCCTGCGGCCTCAGGGCCGTCAGTGCGATCGCCAGACCCCTCGCCAGCTGCTATGGCGGCAGCTTTGGCGGCCTCGTCGCCGGCGGGATCATCAGCGCCGGCTGCTTCTTCAGTGGCAGCAGCGTCGTTGGCAGCAACCTCGGTCTCCATCGGCTCCGCAGCAGATGGGTCTGATGGCCGGAAAAGTGAGAAAAGTCAAGCAAATATCCAAAAAAAGAAGATCAAAAGAAGAAGAACCCAAGGGAAGTTTTGAAGCGAGAGGATTACCTGTACCGGGTTCTGCAGTCGTGGTCTCCGCCGCCGGGGGGCCGCTGGTGCTGTCCCTTGCCGGAGAACTCCCCCTTGCCGGAGACTTCTCCCTTGCCGGAGAACTCTCCCTTGCCGGAGGACTCTCCCTTGGCATTTCGGGGGCGGCCTCCGGGCACTCCTGGTGGGGCTGCTCTGCTCCTACACAAACCAACAGTCAGATGTCAGCAAAGAAAGAGTACCCATGCGCGCCTAACAGCGGAAAGTGAACCATATACTTACGCTGGGGGCTGCCCTGGAGAACAGTTGCCGGGTCCGGCAAGGTTGTCTCGGACGCACCCCCTGCTGTCGCGGTGGGTTCGTCCTCGATGATAATCACCGGGACCTTGGCCCTCTTTGCTGCTCTCTGGGCCAGAGTCCTAAAAAGGAATAAGTTCAGAGTAAAGCAAATGAGATACAAGACAAAACAGCAAGAATTAAAGAACTACAAGTACAACAAGAGAATCTTACTCTTCTTCTTCCTCGTCGGAGCTGAACACGGAGAAGTCAAAGTCCGGCTCACGTCCGGCGCGAGGAGGCGGAGGAGTAGTTTCCCTTGGCCGCTTGGCGGGAACAGTGGCGGTGGTCTGAGACGACCCCGCTCCGGCTACCGCCGCGGCGTGAGAAGCAGCAGGAGCAGAAGCGGTGGTCCGGCAAGACCCCGCTCCAGTTGCCGCAGCAGCGTGAAGTGCTCCCGCGGCAACAGTACTTGCCGCGGTGGAGCGTGTCGCACGGCGCGGCGGCTGTTGACTCGTCTGCCGCTCCGCTACATCCCTGACCTTGCGGAGACGCCTTCTTGGTGGGCATGGAGGCTCTGCTTGCGGCGAGCTGCCTGAAGATGAGGAGAAAGAGGAGTTGATCCCCAGCGAGCCGCTCGTATCCTCGGCGGGCTCGCTCGACTCGATGTCATGCACGGCAAGCTCTTTCTCGCCGACGAGCTCCTCTCGCTCGCCACGGCTTGCCGCCTCTGCTGCCTCTGCCTCCTCCACGGTGAATCCAAATTCGCCTGCGGCTGCGGCTGCCACCGCCTCTTCCAGCCTAGTGGCGATGCATGTCATCTCCGCATCGGTGGTGTCGCGGGTGAGGCTCTTCTTTTCGTCGGAGCGGACCGGCACTTCTACCAAGCCGTCAAAGAACTCCTGCACGACAACGTCTGCAGGCTCTTGCCAAGTTGGAACAATTCCATGCGAATCGCACAGCGGCATCATTGCACGGATGCGGTCGAGCGCGGAGTTGTTGCACAGCGGAACGACACCCTTCGGCAAACTGAACACTTCGGGATGTTGAGGGTCGTACTTGAACAGCTCCTGGAGCATCGCGTTAAGCTCCAGAACAATGAAGTTGAAGTTGAGGCCCGGACGTAGCCTCATGATATCCGCCGCATTCTTGAATTCTCAGGCGGGTCTCCCCCGTTCCTGCAGGGGGGCGATGGAGCGGCGAAGAAAATCTGCGCCAACAGCGCCTACAGTGAGCCCGGCATGCCTGAGGCGTTGGATCTGGGTGACGGCAATCTTCAGCCTATCATCTTCCGGGGCCACGTCACTCCAATCGCTGCCGCGTGCTACTGGGGCTTGGCGTCGGGCGGTAAACGGCTGCGGGTTCTCCTCAACAATCCAGCACCAGTCCGCTCTCCATTCCTCCCACTTGCCGCGGAACTCTCCTTCCAGATAAGTGTCCTTCTTGCCGGCTGTCGAGATCCAGGCGATTCCGCCGGATAAAGGCTCTCCTCTCTCTACTCGGGGCATAAAGAAGTGGCGAAAAAGGGCTACATTGGGATAGACTCCGACAAAGTTTTCGCAGAGATGTGCGAAAACTGCCATGGTCAGAACAGCATTGGGGGTGAAGTCAAGGAGGCGGAACCCGTAGGTGTTCATAATATCGCAGAAAAACTCAGAGAAAGGCGGGCAGAGCCCGCAGTAGAAGAACAAGGCGAAGAAAGGATATCCATTTGGAGCCATCTTCCAAGCGGCGGCTGGAAGTACCTTCGTGCGTGGATGCGCTCGCGTCTCCGTCGACCAGAAGAGGTAGTAATTCTCCCTTAGCTCCCTCGCGGCGAGCTTGGGGGGGAAGATTGCCCGCTCCTTTCGCAGCGCCACAAGCCGCTGCGCCTCGGTCGACTTCACAACCTTCCCTTTGTCGGCTCTCGGAGCCATGGCGGAAGTGGTGGAGGAGGTCGACGGCGTTGGTGGCGCTGGTGGCGATGGGGGGCTGGGCGCTGCTCTCTTTCAGCTTTGGGAAGACGAGGGAGCGGCGGAGGTTTCCGAGATTGGAGTAGCAACCGGCGAATGGGCGAACTACCCCTATTCCCCATGCATATAAAGAGGGAGGGGGCAGACGTTCCGCCTTTCCGAATAAAGAAACCACCCACGATCTCTCCCACGACGCCGCATTTAACGCGTGCCGTTCGGGGAGGGCGCGGTGGATACGGGGAGAGATACGGCGTAACCTAGGCCGCGCGTGCCCGTGCCCTGTTTTGGGCCTGGCCCAACAGCGCTCGGCACCGTGTATGGCCCAGGCCCGGGGGCTCCTGTCGGTGTACTAGAGTAGGGGTACCCTAGTATCCCGAACTTGTGCACGGGCAGTCGCAGCATCCTGCGGCAAGGCTTGCCGGGTGACCGCCAAGGTCCTCCGTGTTTCCTTTGGAGCCATTCAAGAACAAAGTATCCAAGCCAAGGAGATAAGACCCCGGCAAGAGGAGCTTGCCGGGAAGGCCAACCAAGGCATCTCAAGGAACTTGCCACGACGCGCCACGCGTCCCGGCAAGGCCCGGTGAGCGACAAGCTCCCGGACGCGACAAGACAACGACCGCGGCAAGGCGCTTGCCGCGGCAAGCCACCACTCTGTGCCCGCGCTCCAGCACATCCACCAACGTGTCGCTCTGGGACCCTTCCAGGCGTACGTGGCGGGAGGCTGTGCAGTCAGCGGCGCGCGGTGGCAAGCGGCGCTGACAAGATTGCCATCGTGGCGAGCGGTGGCGTCCTTGACGGTCCCTTTTGCACTATTTAGGCGACGCAGACGGGCATTTAATGCCCTTGTCCCCTGCCGTCAGGGTTAGGTATGATACACTGTAGCAGGTAGCTGTACCTACCACAACACCTTTCCATTTTTACCCTTGTCTACGTTGCCACCTGTTGGTGACCCCTTGAGCATATAAAAGGAGGCCCATGCGCAACGTAGAGGGTAGGAGGAGAAAGAGAACACTCACGCTTGGTCTCGTTAGCTGCTGGAGTGTACTGTAGCACTCCGCGCTCTCGAGCAAGAACTCAATACAAACCACAAAGCAGGAGTAGGGTTTTACGCATCCGTGCGGCCCGAACCTGGGTAAACCGCTCGTGTGCTTCGCCTCGATCCGCTCTTCATGCGACCCTCGCCCCCGCCGAACCGAAAGGGACTCGGTCCGCCGGTCCCATAGGTGCTCGTGGATTAGTCCCCTGGCATACCCTTGCCTATAGGATTCTCGGCTTGGGTCTGTGTACTGAGGGTCCGGGATAGTAGAGTAACTTTTATTCTCTGGGCCGGAGCGATTTCGGGCGAGGAGGGCGTGTTTTGAACTATAGTGGGCGCGAGCGATTTCGGGTGAGGAGAGCGTGTTTTGAAATAGTGGGTGCGAGCTATTTCGGGCGAGGAGAGCGTGTTTTGCCGACCATGGTTTATGAATTATTCGGCACATGTCATTTTGGCCGAGGAGAAGGTGCGCTTGGATGAAGTTACGAACCTACCCTCGATGTACAACGGGCCAATTGATGTGTGTCCCACATAGGACGGTAATTTCGTGTCTCCCATTTATTTGCTCGGGTGAATTCCACCAAGCAGAGAGGATGTTTAACGGTTTGTTCAAATTTTGGGAGAACGAGCATCCACGTCTACCTTACCAAGTCGATTCGGATCAAATTTTGAAATATTAGCTTGCCACTTCTTTTTTAGATGGAGAGATGATGCTCGGCAGTAATGTGTTTTTACATGCTCGTTGCTAGCGATTTACCATATGACAAATAGTTGACCCACTCAAAAACGCGAATCAAACCCAAAATGAAATATCTCGATTCAATGAAATAGCTTGTTCAGTAGGTCAAAATAGTGAACTAAATCCAAAATTGAACACCTCAATCGAGTAGCATGTTGTACAGTATTATAGTACTCCATGAACATGTTGAAAGTCAAATTAATGAACTTGTACGCATATATCCGTTCATGTGTGGATTGTAGACAACATGTTCTCCAATTTAAATATTTGAATGCAAGTTTATATCGAAACATGATTTATATCAGTCTTTGATGCATAAAACGCGACCTCCCCCTCTCCCGGACTCCTGTTCTCTCTCTCTCTCTCTCTCTCTCTCTCTCTCTCTCTCTCCGTCAATCTTCAATTCTGTCGCACGCATCTGACACAAAAACCTTGTTCATCCCTCTCCCTTTCTCTCCATCTCTCTCTCTCTCTCTCTCTCTCTCTCTCTCTCTTTGTGTGTGTGTGGGTGGGGGGGGGGGGGGGGGGGGGGGGGGGGTATTTCTAGTTCGCATGCATATATACACCATCTATAGGTCTTTCTCGCACACTATGTATGATACTCTAGCTAGTCCAAGCTAGATATCTTGGGTGCACTCATCGTACGCACACAGATTCCTTGGCTCTTTGCCTGTAACTCTCTCACGCACCACTATGTCGTCTCAGAGCTCTTCCCCCCTCTCTCAAACTCTCCATCCACCTGGGTCACACATACACATGCATATCTCACTCTCACTCGATAGGCCCATCTAAAACTCTACCTCTCCCCCTCGTTCTCTCTCCATCTCACACACGCACACACACAATCTCATGCCCAGCTAGCCAAGTATGATGGTCTCTCACTCAATTGTAGGCACACGTAGTCCCCCCTATATGTATATGACTAGCTAATCTTAGTCTCCATCACAAACATGTGCATGGTCTATTTCGATTTCTCTCGGGGCATCTTTCTATCGCGCACGCACTCCCTCGATCTCCCACCCATATAGTCCCCTCACGATCTCGACGGGATCTCTCTATCACAAACACACCCTCTCTCCCTCCTCATGCGTCCATGCCATCCATGTGTCCCTCTCGACCTTTGTTCCTTGTTGGCCACACCTCTATTGGACATGTGCTACAAGGGGTGTCTCTCTCCGTTGCAAACAATCACACACTAGCTATCTTCGTGTATCTCCTCGCCTCGCTTTTCCATCTTGGAGATGCATGCGTGATATGTTCGCATAAGAAACGAAAAAACACACACTCTCTCTAATTTATCGTTTGTTGTCACTTTCTCTTTCACACATACTCTTTTTGCACACTTACTCATTCTCCTTCACACGCACTTGATCTGTCTCGACTGAGGCACTCTTCTCGGTCCATAGCATATATATTTATTGAAAAGTCAAACATCACAAAGTTTGACCATGTACGTGGAGAAAAAGAATTACATCTAGTACGGCAAACATATGCCATTAGATTCACCATGGATGTAGTTTTGTATGATGTATCTTTGGTATTGTAGATATAAATAACATTTGCGTAAACCTGATCAAAGTTTCCAAAGTTTGACTTCTAAAAAATTTACATGCACTACATTATCGAGCGGATGGAATATCTCTTTCCCCCTCTCAGCTATCTGACGCACCACTCAGCCTTATCGGGGCTCCTCAATCTCTCTCAAACTTTATTGGTTAGTTTGGTTCATGACCTGACCCTCATGCCTTGATGGCCGGTACTGCCTGGTGTGGACGTGAGATGTAAAATATTTCTGACTGGCCAGGCTTGTGTGGTGCTGAAGCGTTTGGTTCATGCTTGGGTTAGGCAAAGCATCAACGTCCCATCAATCAATCCATGCATCAATTATTTAATGCTAATATCCATCCATGTTGCTGTTAGCCTCGTGGCCACACGACCAGGCACGACCAGGCGTTCGAAATCGGTCGCCTGGGCCAGGCTACTTGCAGTGTCTGGAGTTCAGCCATGCTAATTAAAGTGCAAGGGAACCCAGGCCAGGCAGGCTTTCTTTTTCACAGGGTAGCAACTAAACAAGCGTGCATGAAATCCAGCCACAACCCCAGGCCAGGCAAAAGATGCTCAGGACGCAAGCCAAACTGGCCTTATATCTCCCTGGTTCACACATACACATGTCTCGCTCGCGCTATACATATAGACCCATCCAACACTCTCCGCCCTTGTTCTCTCTCCATGTGACACGCACCCCCCTAAGTACCATAATCCCTCAATCCATCATAGGCGCAAGCACTCCCCCCTCCTAAGTATGATTATCTCTTACTAGCCAACAGGAACACACGTATTGTCTCCTTCCATCTATACGTCTATCTCGATATCTCTCGGGGCATCTTCTATCGCGCACACCTTGTCACTCGATCTCCCACCCATGTAGTCCCATCACGATCTCTAGGGGATCTCTCTATGAAAAACATACACTCTCTCCTCACCATGTCTGCATTTTCTCCGTACGTCTCTCTCGACCTCTCTCCCTTGTTTGTCAGACCCCTCTTGGCCACGTGCTAGGGGTCTTGCTCTCTTCGTTCCAAACAACCACACACTATCTCCTCACCTTGCCTCCATTGTCAAAGATGCATGTGTGATATATTTGCATAAGACACACACACTTTTTCTCTACTTTTATCGTGTGTTGTCCATGTCTCTTTCACACACGCACACATACTTTTTTCACTCACTCTCTCTCTCTTTCTCTCTCTCTTGTTAGGGACTCTGTCACGTCCATAAGCATATGGATGTTTTGAAAAGTCAAACCTCAGAAATGTTTGACCAGGTATATGTGGAGAAAAACATTTACATCTGGAACGATCATTAGATTCATCACAACATGTACTTACTCCATACTATCATTTATCTTTGGTATTGTAGATATAAGTAATTTCTTTATAAACTTGGTCAAAGTTTCAAAAGTTTGACTTAAAAAAATGTTGGAACTACATTATCGAACGGAGGGAGTAGCTCTTTCTCTCTCTCTCTATGCTATCTCTCATGGGCCTCCCCTCTCACTCGAACTCTCTATACCGACGGATTATACGCTCACTTTGTCAGCGTATAGCTCCGTATATTGTTTAGTTGACCGGTCAACCAATCCACATGCTGCCTTGTCAGCTCGTGTTCTGTATCTTCGTGTGCTGGCCCATGTGGCAGTGGGTGAAAATAAGTAAACTAGAGGCCCATCTGACACGCGGTGAAGTAAACAAAGTTGAAACCACTCGGGGTAGCACCCCGCACGCTAGTAAATTGAGGGCGCATTGAGGAAAAACTTCTTGCGCGCGAAGGACACACTCGCGCACAATTCACCACTGCGCGATGGCATGCACAGAAGGACGCACTCACACACACCTAGCACAAAACACACACCAGCACACGTGTAGACATCTAGGAGTAGAAGGCCATGGAAAAATCTGGCGCGATGGCCGCTGCCGGAGCCGTCCACCCCCAATCTTGGTGTTCCGTGCAATGCACGGGCATCTACACACGGGAAATTATGTCGAACATGGCTAGTTGTAAGCAGGCTAGCTCTATAGCCATGATGATAGTGACTACAGATGGTGAGGCTGACTATGGTATGCCGAACACGGTGCCTATACTCAGGTGTCATCTCCGGCGCAGGGTCTTGTCACTTCACTGTGAGGAGCAGCACGTAATAATTTGACCAACGGGTAGTACAGTGCTAGTACTCCTACTACTACATTGGTAGTACTACTACTAGTACTAGTAGCACCACCGTCTGGATTTAGGAGTACTACCACGTCCACCGGCACCGAGGAACGTCTCCAGGTAGTATTGCTTGAGGCCGCCAGGGCGAGGGGCCGCTTGGACGACAACTTCGTCTCCTTGTTCGACGAGGTCCTCGTCGGTTTCCTCGACAAGTTCACTATCGTCAAGAAGCTTGCGGACGACTTTGACGTAAGCCTCCAGCCGACGCGCCCAGGCTCTGTGATGCCCGCCACCCTCAACGGCCACTATGGTAACAACCTCTTCGACGCGCTGGTGGCCCTGCGACTGCCCGTCGTCGCGCCGGAGAATGTCCACCTCGAGGTCGCGCTCGCCGCGCAGCGCCTGGCGCAGCAAGACACCATCGACATAATCACCCACGTCTACGCGCAAATCGTCCACAATGACTACTACATGCAAGAGGAGGACAATAGGACGCTGGCCTTCTTGGAGCGCAAGGCAACCTTGGACGACACTGTTCAGAAGCACGTTGAGCTGGCTGCCAACGCCGCTGCTCCTCACACGTCGGTTGGTGACCCGGCGCACTAGGGCGTGAGGATGTCGTTGAACGTTGATGGATCTGTATGTATTTTTATCTTTCCGTCAAATCCATGTAGTAGTATATGATACTACATTAATTATCTTACCTTTCGCATCAACTTCATAATTTTCGTACGTACTCCATGCATGAACGGCGCCAGAACCAAACTTCTCATTACTCTAGGCAAAATCATTATTTTCTATCTATTCGTCGCGCCATGGAGCAGAACCAAATTTTACAAGTTACGAGTTCAAAAGGAAAAGCCCGCCGTGTTCGCGTCGCACCGCCACATGGTTGGTCCGGCACGCCACTCAAGCAGGAATGCATGCGGTGTTGCATTTTCACTTACAAGTGGGACCGCAGTTGAGAAAACCGTCTATTGGCAAACCCCCACCCCGCCCACCGCGCGATGGCTGAGAAAACAGGAGGGAGAAGAGATGGCTGTAGCACGGACTCCAAGAAAATTAGTGTCGGATGGGACTCGTGTGGGTGGCGTGTGCCGTACTGCTAGACGTGAATGCTACTGAGTTATGGCCCATGCCACCCCACTATATCGAGCCTATATCGAGGTACGTAGAACAAATTTCCTGCAGTCCGTGCTCAGCCCTCCTCTATCTCTCTTCTCAGCCAGCCAGCGGACGTGCGGAGCCCATCGTCTGTTTGCTCACATGCGGCCCCACATGTCAGTGAAAATGCAAGAGGACCCACTGAACCTGCACATCTTTCACCTCGACGTGCTGGTGATGAAAAACAAATCCAATAAAGATCTTCGGTGGCCACTTTTCGAGTTACTCAAGAGTAGTAAGATTCTATTTACAGTTTAACCCAAGATGCACATCTCGTGGCTTCAACTACCACTCTATTTTCTTTCATGACACGACCTGGATGCTGGATGTCCCACGTGTCGGCAAAAGGAGGAAGAACCCGACCAAATCTTCGGTTCTGCTCTCGGATTAGACTAGTTGTGCTAACTTAAAATTTTTATTGTGTACTCCCTCTGTTCCAAAATACTTGACTTCCATTTGTCCAAAAATGGATGTACCTATATACTAAGACATGTCTAGATACATATGTATTTTGACAAATAGAAGGCATGTATTGTGCAATGGAGGGAGTAGAATGGATGCAAGTTTTTGTATTGGGAAGAAGAGTACATCCATATATTGATAGAGCGCAATTTAGTAGATGTTCTATCACTTTTAGCTAGCACAGACGCAAGATAGAGCCTCCGCAGATCAATAATGAATGCATCGAGAAGGCACTAATCCAACTTACAGGAGTAGTAAAATGTATTCTTGTGGTTCTTGTTTTCTTTGGTCTTGCTTTTCTAGTCAAAATTATCGTTGGAGTCCGTGCAAAATGGAGGTGTGTTTGGGGTCATGCGTTGGAGTTGGCCTTACAAGTGGGACCGCAGTTAAGGAAACCGACTATCAGCAAACCCCCACCTCGCCCGCCGCGCGATGGCTGAAGTTAGAGAAACGACGAGGTTGAAGAGATTGCTCTAGCACGGACTCCAAGAAATAATATGGTGTCAGATGGATGTCGTGGTGGTGGCGTGTGCCGTACTCCTGGACGTGAATGCTTGTTCTGGCCCATGCCACCCTACTACTCCCTACTACTTACTCCTACTATATAGTACTAGTATCGAGGATTCGAGGTGCTGGTTACGTACAGCGAACACATTAACATATGGCTACAGTAAAAACACCCGCCCGAGACGCGAAGCATCTGAAGCTAGTACAAATAGTTTACTACTATTGTTGATTGGCCTCATCCAATAACCTGTTGCAATGCACGTACAATTATGTATTCGGAAAATATATTTTTGCCTCGTCGCACCACTCACTCAGAGAAGCGACTCAAAAGCCATTCATAAATTTAGTAAGTTTATCACACGCATATCATTTTATTAATACAACAGGTCATCAACCCACATCGACAACGAGGATACATTATAAATACTAAAGTTTTCACCACACAACGAATAACAAGCAATGAAATGAACTTCAACTCAACCATTCCTCGGCGTTGGAAACACTTTCTTTGAACCACAAGTGATTCTCTGGGATGGGCCATCGATTGTCGATTTGGAAACCAACGCAGTTCTGATCATCCAGGCTGAAGCGGCCTACTATATCCCTACCATGGTAGGGAACCACACAAATGTCCGAGGTATAGACACAGTTGCTTCTCATAAATGTGTCAACAGTAGTTGGATCGCCTTTCACCATCATCGGATAGTTTTGTCCAAGGGAGAGCGAGTTTTCTCCAAGACTATCAATTCTGTACCAGGGAGAAGGAGTTGGCGCTAGCACACTAGTATCTATCCCGAATACCATGCAACGGGTGTTGGAATAGGTCCGGAGAGTGCGACATGGGAGACACTTGCTTCCTTAGCAGTAACATCATTAGTGGGCTGTATACACACAAGAAGAGGTGATCCATCGGAATTAGTTGCCAGGCGCCACAGAGTATATGGGCGTTGCTCGTCCTCATGCTCGTGATCATCACCATCGTCATCTCCCCCTTGGTTATAAAAATTTTCAAGTATATGTGGTGGGATGTTCACAAGACCTTGGAAACACAAGAAGAAGGTTAATTAGTAAAGGGAAACTTGCTAACCCGCATGCATGTGGATGAAACAATTATAATTACGGTGGAAGACAAACGTAACGAAACTATGAGGATGCCATGCAAAAACAGTGCCATGAGTGGTGGCAGCAAACACAAGGCGCTCGTATTGAATTGCATCACAGTACTCATCCGTGTACAGAAACTGATTTTTGAGCAATATCCATCGAGTGAAACCATCAAGGACGGCAACAAGCTTGTCGAAGATAGCAACAACATCATAGTTGCTGTAATTCCAAGAGCGGTTTGGAACTTGACAAATTGCTATCTTCCGTAGAATACAGTCACCATGATTGTATTTGAATGTGCGTACATTGCCGGTGTGCTCAACCTCTGGGCAGTGTGCTGAGATTTTTGGAAGTGGAACCCGGTGACGAGTGTACACATTCACAAGTTCCCACTCGCAGTTGGACCCAATGTAAACAACCCAATATCCATTTGTGCCCGCCCAAGCCTTGCCCTCAAGCGATGGCATCTTAACATCATACGTATCATTATCAAGCGGCATCAACTTGCACAGGGCGAGGCCTCCGTCGTGCCGGCACCAGTCATCATCAGGGTCACGGCGAAGAAGATAGGGGAGATCAAACCGCTCCTTGACTCTTGGGTTCTTTGTAATGATGTTATTAGTTGAGTCGAGAATGGGCTTGAACGAACCTGCCATGCTAGCCGAGGTGATGACATTGCATCGATCAATGAGTTCCTCCACCACGTCATCTTTCAGATTAGGGCAAGAATAACGGGGTCGTTTCCGGCCTGTTCCCTCCATGGAGAAGACGGTCGAACAATGACATAAGAAAGGGTGAAGGGCTGAAGGAAAATGGAGGAGGGAGAGGAAGAGCGTGCGACAACAGTTCCAAATCAAAGAGGGAAAGGCGAAGAGTCGATGGACGGTTGCGAGTTTGCCACGGTTCACGAAGAGGCGCCCCGGCCTACACGTCCATTCGGAAATACTCCTACTACTCGCCATCGTCTCACTGATATGTTGGAACGGGACCACATGTCAACGAAACATGGTGTGTAATTTATCGTGCAAAATGCGATCTGGCCGCATTGGCCCGAGGTGCCGCATTAGTTATCGACCTTTATTTTTTTAATGGCATGCCGATCAGTTTTGAAGCACGACTAACTGGTACTGTACGTAGAGAAAATATAAACTACTCTACCACTACCCCACCTCCACTACTAGTAGTATAAAAAAGATATATAGGCTGGAGCTTGAGCGCTTTCTTGCTAAGGGCTTCCCACTTGCTTCTCACACTACCACCCTCTCTCCAGATCTAAAAAAGATGGCCCCTCTCTCCCTCCTCACCGGTGGTCACAGATCCGCCGGGGAAGAAAAGGACGTGCAACGTTGACGCACTCATCGTCGGCGAGCGAGGTCACGTACTGACGATAAGGCCGTCCTCTCAGACCTAGCGCCCGTGCGGGATGGCCTCCATCCCCAAGCTCGCTACCGTAGTGTGTGCGGAGGACGACGACCACGAGTGAAGCCACTTCCCGCCGACCCTCCGGTATGCTACCTCTTTTCAAACCATAACCTTGTTCTATTTCCCCATCTGCCACGTCGTTGCATGTGGATCTTTTTCCACTCCGCCATATTCCCAATTTGCTATCCTCTGCTCTGCTGGCCACGCAGACGAAAACCATAATTTGCACTATTAAAGTAAACCCTACTTCATGCCGACTAATCCATGTCTAGGTTGAATAAGGAAAGGAAGGGAGACTGTACGATCCAAGAGAGTAGGCATCAAACCCGCATCTAGGTTGAAAAGGGGAAAATCAGTAGCTAAGGAACGAGTCTCGTGTCTCTTGGTTGAAGAAGGGTAGAACGGCATGACAATGCAATAGAGAATGACCAGGTCGATCGGTTTGTTGTCCTCGCATAGGAAAAAGGTGGCTAAAGAGAGCAAAAATGGGACGTAATCCACATATGCTGCCTGGATATTTGTTGCTCTGGGCAACCATACCTCCCTCACCACTCTGCGTCCGTGGAGGTACATCGTACTGGTGCGCCCATTGTCCGAATGGGCCTCCCATGCTCTTATTGCCACTTTTTTTGCTGTTAGTATAACGCCAGCAATCAAGTCAAGCAATGCTATTGCTAAAGTGATGCCACATTTAACTAATGCCGCTCTCAGTCTAATGCCACCGATAAATTTAAGCAATGCCATTTAATGTCACTGGATTATTTCAGGGTTAGCTGTTGATTGTGGATGTATTAAAGATTTTTCAGCTAAGGCATTCTAATGCTGTTGCACAGCCAGTATACCGACGATGAAACTTGTTACTACCTTCAGATTTTTGCACTGTTAATGCTTATAGATTACATACCTCACTTTCATGAGATAAGTTAATTTTTTTTGTACAGTGTCACCAAAATGCCAAGGCGCTGATGTCATTTTATTTTGGTTAAACTGCACAGACAATTATGAAGACAAGAGGAAAGGTCAAGAGTGGGCACCTCCTCCTCCGGCTATTCTCTTGATTCATTCGATCAAGTTTTTATGTTTGATCGATTATCAAGATTGGGATAGCAATTTTTAAGGTCCCCCCGAGTTCGAAATGATATTTACCTTGGAGGTACATGGTTTGCAATTTTTTTATACTATCATTAGTTAATAATGCTAGTTACCTTCAGACTTTTGTATTTGGTTTAATGCTCATGCAGAGCTAGTATACCAATGCTGAAACTTGTTACCTTTACATTTTGTATTGTTAATTCTTATAGAAACCTTCCAGTGCTAGAGTTTATTGAAATCTGTTCAGTAAAACCATTGTACTGTACCCTGTAATAAACTAACTACTCTACTGTTGCACTAGCCACTGGATTAGTGTATATTTGTAGTATTCGAATGGTGTTGCATTAGCGTATGGACATAAATAAAGTGTGGCAAGCTTTCCCAGATATGTGCTCAAGAAAACCACTACCTGTTTTTCTAAATACTAGACGTTTGGGTACTCTAAATTGAACCGCGAAAACGTCTTATATTAAGGAACAAAGGGTGTAGAGTTCACTCAAATTATCCCGGTAAAGCTAGTCACACCTTTGTTAAAATTAATGTTCATTATGTTATCGGAGGAGGTCTGTATGTTTGTCTCTAATGCCTGTCGACTACATACCTGACATCATGATGTAATGTTAAGTCATTTCCTTTTGTACAGTGTCACTGAATTGTCAAGGCGGTGATGGCATTTTATTTTAGTAGAATTGCACACAATTTGCTTAAAAGAAGAAGAAAGGTCAGGAATGGCTCAGTTTTTCAGAAAAAACTATGTATGCCTTCCTGACATCAGCCGCTGTTGCTTTATTTATTCCTTCAAACAGGTGGTTAGAAATAGTCTTGCTACTTTTTCCCATTATGAAATTGGAATGCTTATATTTGTGAGTCTATGCTTCAACTAGTGCCACTTTTAGAGTAATCACACTTTCAATATATATGCAAACAGGGACGCTCGATTTTAGTGGAACTGCACAAAAAGTCCAATTGGTTCAACATTAGGAGCATGTTTTTTCCAAACCTTTATATCCAATTGGTGGCACTATGAGCTGTTCATTACGAAGGTGCATGGTTTGCTACTATCTTGCTACTCTTTTTGTACTGTCATTAGATAGTAATACTAGTGGTTTGCATGTGAATTTATTGGCAGGGTGGACCTACATTGGAGGTGCAGGACATGATTCAATGATTGGATGCTCAATTTCGGTCGTATTGATTTCACCTCTTCCATCACTGCGAACATGGATATCCTTGGTCTGATGAAGAATAGGTGCTATATTTCTGCTCTGAACCAGCAAATCAATTCAGTATGAAATTGTCCAGGGCAAAACATAACTGTATCAGAATGTCCAGTGCAGAACATGACAGATGCTAAGCGGAAGAGACATGTTTAAACCGAAAATACAAGGTGTGGTATATGTTTACTAGCTGCTTGATATTTGTGCAGACAGAGATGTCTTCCCATTGCTATTTGGCAAACAAACAAAGTGTCCGCAATTTTGGTTGAACTGCACAAGAGAATAGTATAGTCACTGCATGCAGTGCCATTTGAAAATAGACACAGAAAGATTGGATAGTCACTTCATGGACTGCAGAAAAGTAGTACTGTATATTTATTGGCCAACACCAGGTGCTTCATTGCTTTGGTCTGATTATACAATGGGCATCATTTTGCCTAAGTTAAAGTTTGTATTCCGAAAATAGTCTCGCGGTGTGATCGAGAGAAGACCAAATCATATTGCAGTGGATGTTCCTCCATCATGTGTGGTTCATTCTCATGGTTCCAGCTGTTGGTGAAACCACTTACGTTTGCAAGAGGAATTGTAGACTTCACAAACAAATTTGTCTTTTAGTCTGTACTGAATGTTGGCCAAGAGAAGCATCCATGTTAGTAGGAAGAACAGATGTTTTTTCTAGATCTCTGCTTTTGGAGCTACATATTTGTATATGATCTATTATTGTATATCTTAATATTTTTGTTGTTGATTTGTTATTGTATATCTTAATATTTTTATATATAAACTTGGTCAAAGTTTGTAAAGCTTGACTTCAACCAAAGCTAATATGCGAACTAAATAAAAACGGAGGGAGTACCTCCTTTCCGGTTTGCAGGGCTTAATTCAAACCTCTCACCAACCAAGGTACTCCCTCCATCCGGGATTTATTAGTCCCGTGAGCAAAGCAGCAAGACCAAGGCATGACAATAATTAACGGCATGCAGAAGTTTAAGCCTAATTAATTCCAGTGATTTAAGTGCCTGCATGTGTGCCCTTGGCTGCGACTCGTTGCATGCTGCTTCGCGTACTGCCTGCGAGCGATTCTGAGTGCCTGCATGCAGCCGGCGGTAATTAAGGCAGCTAACTGATGTGAAAAAAATATGCTTTAAATCCGTGGAATCATTATTGACAAGGAGGGAGATGATTTGAGTGCACGCGTTTGACCGCCATGCCAGCGTGCGACCCAGACGGGACAGGACGACACAGTCATAATTTCAGTTTCTCTAGTTTTCCACGGCAAGCTGGCGCGCTAAGCCATTATGCATTGAATTCCGATGACCGTCGCGCTACCTTCTGCCTATAAGTACTGTTTCCCGGCCTTCTCAGGTGCCACCGTGACCCAACTCTCCATATCCTCATAAGCCCCCACCGGCCCGACGTCGCTCGCCACGTCCGCCATGCCCCTGCCCGTCCGCAGTAGGCGACGCCGGAGGCGGTCACCGCCGGAACTAGTGTTCGGGTTTTCACCGGAAGGCGACGGAGGGAGGAGGCATTCTATCTGTCTTCAGATGGCAATGTGGAGATCGAGGAGTTGTTGGGGCGCGACCGCATGGAGGAGGAGCAGGAGTTGTTGGAGCACGACCGCCTGGCGGAGGAGCAGCGTATCACCGATTTGCGCCGCTAGCGGGACATGGAGCAGCATTGCACTGACGCTCTGAGTCGCGAGCAGAGTGCCCGCAACTGGGCTGACTATGTGGAGGCCTGCGCCCAGCAAATAGCCCTGGAGGCTGTCTGGCACGCACGCGTTCACGACGCCGATTTTTACTACCAGCTCGTCAAGTGGGTTTCCCGCTTGCAAGCCGAAGCTTAGGTGGACCACGCCGGCATGGAAAGGGCCAGCGCGCACGAGCAACGCGCCCTATCGCACCTCTGGCAAGTGCGAGGCGAGGCGGAGGACGCCTGTGCCGGCGTTTAGCATGGACAGCAGATGGCAGCCGGCATCGTCTAGTTAGCTAAGAGTAAGTTAGTACTTGTACGCTACTAGAGTGTTAGTGGGAATAGATAGTTAACTTGGCTATGATGGTTGTCAACGTGGAAGTTCAGTACTCTATATGTGGATCAGACCTGTTACTTTGGTCTGAATGTTGAACTTTCCGTTTGAACGTATGGAATGGGCTGTTATTTTTTTAAATGGGTTGTATTTGTCCTCCATGGTTTAGAGGCTGACTTGTGGGCCTAGCAAGTTGACGCGTACACAATCAGGAGATGATTGTATGTGGAGAGGATGACAGCAGGGACCCGCCAAGGTCATGGCAGTACACAAGCAAGTGCCTCCTTATTTCAAGCCAATAAAAAATGGCCCTTCCTAGTGGATTTCTGACATCTGGGTCCCATGCCATTGTCAACGTAGTCAATAAACGAGAGAATTGCACAACGAGCGGCTGACACCAGGGACCCAGCAGCTCGCCTAGTTATTTTTGTTTTGGGTTAATTTGATAAATGCCACTCCAAATCTGGTGTATCCGAGAAATGTCACTGCAATTTCAAAACTTTGAAAAATGCCATTTCATGCCATTTCTAGTGGCATTTTTCGAAGTCTGGAGTGGCGTTTTTCAAAGTTTGCAAACTGCAGTGGCGTTTTTCAAAGTTTGCAAAAATTGCAGTGGCATTTTTCAAAGTTTGGAAATTGCAGTGGCATTTTTATGAATCGCCATAATTGGAGTGGCATTTATCTAATTTGTTTTTGAGACAGAAGCAGGGTGTCAACTGGGCTGTGCGGGACACTCTGGCCTGTCTAAACAACCTTTTCTTTTATGTTTACCACAGACCAGCCCAGTAGTTTTTTTCTTTCTGAAAATGGCTAGCCCAGTTATTTTGTGATTTGTCAAGTAAGTCGCTTTATCAGGCCTGTTGGGCTGCAAATCTTTCAAGACGAGGAGAGCTTCATTCGGCTGGCCAAGAAAATGGCCTATCAGTAATGAGAAATGGGTTGTATATTTTTAAAACACATCAAACCGGCAATTATTTTCAAATATTTTTTTTCATTTCGAGATTTTAAATTGCATTGATTTTTATGCGTGGACAATTTATTGGATTTTATATTGATATACATTTATTTTTAAAATCATTCTGAATGTGACTCGAAATTTCAGGATTAAAAATAGTTCAGACCGCACCGACATATGCAAAATTTCGTATAATTTTTTAACCGTGGCCAGAATATGGGCTGTAATGCTAACATAAAGAATATGGGCTCCAAAAAAACCCGTAAGAATTAGCAAATGGGCTGTAAATTATTTGAAATAATGGCAGATGGGCTGTATGCTGTTTTCCACAGATTTGAGGCTTTCCACAGATGGCCTGTATACTGTTGGATGTCCATCCAACGACCATCGTGCTTCTTCAATCTCTGCTCTTCCTGCTCCAGCCGCTCAAACAAGCACTGGCAGGACTGCCTGCTCCCTCCTCCCCGCGGCCGGCTGTGCTGCCGCGCAGGCCTCACCGCCCCACCGTACTCCCATCGCTGGCCTAGCCATCCCTCTACTCACCCACACCTGCTGTTATTCTCCGGCGACGGCAGACGAACCAGTAAACCCTCGTACAATCGTACTCCCCTCCATGTGGGAAACAAAAACAACGGTCGAGTCTTCCCTGCCTCCATGTCATTCCTTTCCTAGGCCTCGCCGTCGTCCACCGCCCTGGTGCTCTCGGCGTGGCGTGGTCAGCGTGGTCAATGACCGACATGCATCTGAAGTGGACTGTACGTGGAGAGGCTGACAGCTGGGTCCACGGCCGCACGCAAGGAAATGCCTCCTTATTATGCGCAAAATAATGATTTCCTCCACCTGACATCTGGGACCCACCGAAACGGCCTCTGTATTTCGTGAAAAAAACGTTACCGCCGCTGACAGCTCGGACCCACCAGCTATATCTTCGCGCGCAAGGAAGTGCCTCCTTATTACACACAAAAAATGAATACTCCCCCTGCTAGCTGGGACCCAGTATAGTGGGCCTACTAAGTTGACGGGGACGAAGGGCTTTGTCAACTTGGTCAATATGCATGATTCTAGCTCGACTGACCGTACGATGTCCATCCAACGGCCGTAGTGCTTCTTCAACCTCTGGTCTTCTTGCATCAGCCGCCCAAAGCAGCGCCGGTCGTGTCTCCTGCTCCTGCCTCCTGTGCCCGGCTGTGCTGCCACGGAGGCCTCACCGCCCCCAAACTACTCCCACCGCTGGCCAGGCCATCCCTCCACTCCACTCACCCACACCCCCTGTTATTCTGCGGCGACGACAGCACAGCCAAACCAGTGAACCCTCATACTCCTCTCCGCGTGGGCATCCACTGCCACGTCTTCCCCAGCTCCGCGTCGTCCCCTTCCTAGGCCTCGCCGTCGTCCACCGCCGTGGTGCTGTCGGCGCGGCGTGGTCAATGTGGTCAATGACCGAATTCCATCAGAAGAATACTGTACGTGGAGAGGATGACAGCTGGGTCCACGGCAGCCGCAAGGAAGTGCCTCCTTTTTACGCGGAAAATAATTATTCCTCCACCTGACAGCAGGGACCCACCGGACGCCCACCAGTATATCGCGAAAAAACGTTTGCCCCTGACTACTGGGACCCACCCGACGGGCCACCGTATTTCGCGAAAAAACGTTCCCCCTTCTGTCAGCTCGGACCCACCGTAAGTGCCTCCTTATTACGCACAAAAAATGAATACCCCCTGCTAGCTGGGACCCACCTTGGTGGGAGGCTGACTTGTGGGCCTACTAAGTTGGCGGGGACGGAGGGCTTTGTCAACTTAGTCAATATGCACGATTCTAGCTCCAGTGACCGTACGATGTCCATCCAACGGCCTAGTGCTTCTTCAACCTCTGGTCTTCTTGCTCCAGCCGCCCAAACCAGCGCCGGTCGTGCCTCGTGCTCCTGCCTCCCGTGGCCGGCTGCGATGCGGCGGAGGCCTCACCGCCCCCTACTACTCCCACCGCTAGCCAGGCCATCCCTCTACTCACCCACACCCCCTGTTATTCTGCGGCGACAGCAGCCTCACACCACAGTGAACCAGTGAACCCTCGTACTCCTCTACACGTGGGCATCCACTGCCGCGTCTTCCCCGGCTTCGCGTTGTCCCCTTCCTAGGCTTCACCGTCGTCCACCGCCCTGGTGCTCTCGGCGCGGCATGGTCAACGTGGTCAAGGAACGACTTCCATTGGACATGGACTGTACGTGGAGAGGCTGACAGCTGGGTCCATGACCGCAGCAAGGAAGTGCCTCCTTATTACGTGCAAAATAATTATTCCTCCACCTGACAGCGGGGACCCACCAGACGGGCCACCGTATTTCTCCCCCCTGACTGCTGGGACCCACCAGCTACATCTTCGCACGCAAGGAAGTGCCTGACAGTCGGGACCCACCTGGTCGAAGCGTACGTAGCGTTGTCATTCTGGTCGCGAACGTGTACGTACATATATACTGGTGGATGTAGAGGCGCGCACGTGTCATAGTAGAGGCGGCCAGGGTGCAAGAAAGAAAATACGGCCATGTATGTGTACATATGGGCGGGGTCTCGAACGCCTACTCGCGCATACGTACGGCGAGGGCTCGTGTACATGGCTGGGTCGAAACGGAGAAACAGCGTCGTCGTCGTGTTCATGGGGAGGCAACGGAATGCGTCATGTTCATGGGGAGGCAATGGAATGCGTCGTGTTCATCGGGAGGGCTTGGATGGAACATGTGATGGAAACGAGGCCTGGCGTACCGCAGAATGGAGGAAACGGCCTTGGGTTCGACCGACCACATTCAAAACGGGATCCTGTTCATCGGGAGGGGTCTGGCGTACCGCAAAACAGAGGAAACGGACCTCCTACGGTCAAAACGGGGGTCCTATTGATCGGGAGGGGTGTGGCGTACCGCAAAACAGACGAAACAGACTTGTGTTGGAGCGCTACGGTCGAAACGGGGGTCCTGTTCATCGGGAGGGGTGTGGCATACCGCAAAACGGGACTCCACGGGATACTGTTCATCTCCACCGTCGACCCCCTCCAGCCTCCACGAGCTACTGTTCATCCACCGTCGACCTCCTCCAGCCTCCACCTGCGACTGTTCATCCACGGGCTCCTGTTCAACTACCCCTCCACGGGCTATTGTTCATCCTGCCCTCCATTGTCTACTATTCATCCTGCCCTCCACGGGGTGGTCCTATTCATCCAGCCCTCCACGGGGTCCTGTTCATCCAGCCCCAACCGGCTCGATCGATCAGGGTCCTGTTCATCCAAAGGCAACACCACGGGGTCCTGTTCATCCACCCTCACCGGGAACTATTCATCCAAACCCCCCTGCAACGCTCACTGTTCATCCAGAGGCATCATCGATCGGCTTCAGTTAGCAGCAGTAGCGAAGGAATTGCTCGATCGGGTTCAGTTAACAGCCATCGATCGATCGCTCGGGTTCAGTAACGCATAGCCTGCAGTGCAATCGCTCGGGTTCAGTTAGAGCCCAATGCCTCGCTCGGGTTCAGTTAGAGCCAACGCCTCGCACACACGCGCGTACGTGTACGAGAGAAACGCGCATCGCTCGGCCCCGACCTCCCACCGTAACCGGGAACTCCTCGAAATTTTCCTCGCCCTCGCTTCTACCACGGTTTTTTCCGTCATGGACGGCCCAAACAATGTTATGTAGCTGCGTCTCCGGCCCGCCCAGGACGAAAAGCCCATTTTCTGTCATGATTTTTTGTCATAGAAGTAGGAGCCCACCACATCTATGATGATACCGGGTTTTGTCACAATTATCGTCATAGAAGTGTCATCTGTATGACATAATTTTTTTTGTTCGGCCCAAAATGTCACGGATGTGTTTTTTTTGTAGTGTTGAAAATATGATTAAACGTAGATCTAGGTTAGGAAGAATGTCATTTCACATTTGTATTCCCTATTCATGGACCGACCATGAAGTCATGATGACATATGACACGTCTCCAATGTATCTATAATTTATGATTGTTCCATGCTATTATATTATCTATCTTGGATGTTTTATATGCATTATTATGCTATTTTATATCATTTTTGGGACTAACCTATTAACCTAGTGCCCAGTGTCAGTTGCTGTGTTTTCCTTGTTTTTGTCTTTACAGAAAATAAATACCAAATGGAGTCCAAACAAAACGAAACATTTTGACGATTTTTCTTGGACCACAAGACACCCTGGAAGCTTCGGGAGGAGGCCAGAAGAGCCGCGACGTAGCCACAAGCTCGTAGGGAGCGCCCCCCAAGCTTGTGCCCCCCATGGCACTTCCAACCCTATTTTTTCTATAAATACCCAAATATTCCCCGTAGACCAGGGGGCACACCAAAAAAACTTTACCGTCGCCACAAGTTTCTGTCTTCGTGAGATCCCATCTGGAGACCTTTTCCAGTACTCTTTGGAGGGGGATTCGCCCACAGAGAGCTTCTACATCAACCTAGCTGCCCTTCCAATGATGTGTGAGTAGTTGACCACAGACCTACGGGTCCATAGCTAGTAGCTAGATGGCTTCTTCTCTCTCTTTGATCTTCAATACAAAGCTATATATCTTAATGATGCATAAAAAAGTTCAGAGAGGACTCAAATAATATTCATAGATAATCTAATCATAAACCCACAATTCATTGGATCTCAACAAATGCACCACAAAAGAAGATTACATCAAATAGATCTCCAAGAACATCGAGGAGAACATTGTATTGAAGATCAAAGAGACAGAAGAAGCCATCTAGATACTAGCTATGGACCCATAGGTCTGTGGCAAACTACTCACACATCATCAGAAGGGCAACAAGGTTGATGTAGAGGCCCTCCGTGATCGAATCCCCCTCCAGTGGACTACCGGAACATGTCTCCAAATGGGACCTGATAACCCACAAGTATAGGGGATCGCAACAGTTTTCGAGGGTAGAGTATTCAACCCAAATTTATTGATTCGACACAAGGGGAGCCAAAGAATATTTGCAAGTATTAGCAGTTGAGTTGCCAATTCAACCACACCTATAAGACTTAGTATCTACAACAAAGTATTTAGTAGCAAAGTAGTATGGAAATAACGGTAACAGTGGCAATAGTAACAATAGCAGTTTTGTAGTGATTGTAACAGTAGCACAACAGAAGTAACTTAGCAAAGATCAATATGTGAAAAGCTCGTAGGCATTGGATCGGCAATGATAATTGTGTTGGATGATATTCATCATGTATCAGTCATAACCTAGGGTGACACAGAACTAGCTCCAATTCATCAATATAATATAAGCATGTATTCCGTATATAGTCATACATGCTTATGGAAAAGAACTTGCATGACATCTTTTGTCCTACCCTCCCATGGCAGCGGGGTCCTAATGGAAACTAAGGGATATTAAGGCCTCCTTTTAACATAGAACCGGAATAAAGCATTACACTTAGTGAATACATGAACTCCTCAAACTTCGGTGATCATCGGAAAGGATCCCAATTATTGTCACCTTGGGGTATGCAGATCATAACTCGTAATAGGTGTCTACAACTTGCAAGATAGGATCAAGAACACACATATATTCATGAAAACATAATAGGTTCAGACCTGAAATCATGGCACTCGAGCCCTAGTGACAAGCATTAAGCATAGCAAAGTCGTAGCACCATCAATCTCAGAACATAGTGGATACTAGGGATCAAACCCTAACAAAACTAACTCGATTACATGATAAATCTCATCAAACCCATCACCATCCAGCAAGCCTACGAAGGAATTACTCACTCCCGGCACTGAGCATCATGAAATTGGCGATGGATGAAGGTTGGTGATGATGATGGCGACGGATTCCACCCTCCGGAGCCCCGAACGGACTCCAGATCAGCCCTCCCGATGAAGAACAGGAGGTGGCGATGGCTCCATATCGTAAAATGCGATGAATCCCGCTCTCTGGTTTTTTCTCCACGAATAGGTACTTATAGAGTTGGAGTCAGGGTTGTAGGCGGTCCAGGGGGGCCACAAGCCTGGGAGGCGCGCTCCCAGGGCTTGTGGCCTCTGGGTGGCCCCCTCTTGTATCTTTTTATGCCAATATTTTTTATACATTCCACAAAAATTCTCTGTAAATTTTCAGGTCAATCCGAGAACTTTTATTTTTGCACAAAATAACACCATGGCAATTCTGCTGAAAACAGCGTCAGTCCGGGTTAGTTCCATTCAAATCATGCAAATTAGAGTCCAAAACAAGGGCAAAAGAGTTTGGAAAAGTAGATATGACATATCAACTCCCCTAAGCTTAACCCATTGCTTGTCCTCAAGCAATTCAGTTGACAAACTGAAAGTGACAAAGAAAAACTTCTACAAACTCTGCCCGATTATGAACTAACCATATTCACAATAACACGTTGGTCTCACATTTACTCATATCAATAGCATAATCAACTAGCGAGTAATAATAATAAATCTCTGATGACAACACTTTTTCAAAACAATCAAGATATAATATGACATAATGGTATCTCGCCAGCCCTTTATGAGACAGCAAAACATAAATGCAAAGCACCCTGAAGATCAAAGACTGACTAGACATTATAATTCATGGCAAAAGAGATCTAGTCACACTCATACTCAACATCTACTACTGCAGGATGCTGCTAACGCGACACTACAATCAGAGACCCTTCGATGAAACTGTGTGCGATGCCATAATCGCAAACAGTGGTGTAAAAAATCGTCAAAAAGGTGCAAAACGTTTGTGATGGAGGATGCATCAAACACGGTTTAGATTTTAGTTGCGTGTGTGATTCAGGGCATACGGTTCAGTTCAATTAACCGTTTTTGATAAGGAGGAACAAAAGAAACGGGCAGCCAGATGAAGGCGTGTGCGATGTACATCATACGGTTCACTCGGATGAACTGTTTGTGATTAGGTAACACAAAAGAAATGGGCAGCCAAATCAAGGTGTGTGTGATTGAGGGCATACGTTTCAGAAGGATTAACTATTTGCGATTAGGCAACAATACAGAAATGGGTAAGCCAGATCAAAGTGTCTGCGATTGATGGCATACACTTCACATGGATGAACTGTTTGCGATTAGCCACAACAAACTGAAACAGTTAGATAGATCAACGTGTGTGCGCTAGACGGGCACACCCATTCTAATTAAAAGAAGTGTGCCGATGGTAATAACGAGCGCGCGCGATTGTTGGAACAAGACTTGTGCTGACATTGCCTATTGCGGTGCACCCTATGGTGCAAACGCCACGTACGCGGCCGAGAAGGCGTACATGCCCACGTTACGTCTTCCGGGAATAGTGCCGTACTTATAACCGTCAGTAAATTTTGAGCATGCGTCCCGTCACAATTTTTTTAGAAGAACAGGGAGGCCACGTCCCGTCACATTCCGAATTGCAAACCTGTTCACACCGATCAAAACCTAAATGGTTTCCCACTTAGGAGTGTATTACTACGTGGTTATAAATACTACTACTCCAAGATGATTGCACATTCCTCCTCAACTCCTCATCCACAAAAAGTCAAAAACAAACAAGTCATTCAACATCGTTCCCTTGCGTCCGCCATGGCCAGAGTGAGTTCTGGGTCAAGAGATTGCCACCAGGGAGAGGCGAGCCTGGAAGCGGAAGCACGAGAGATGTCCCGCCTCGCCGCAAAAGCAGCCAACATGTCCTGCCGCACGGCCGTAGCAGCAGAGAGGTCTCGCCGCACTGCCGAAGCAGCACGGAGGACCCGCCGCGTCGTCGATGCAGTAGACTGATCCGGCCGTTCCACGGAAGCAGAAGAGATGTCCCTCCACACCGCGAATGCAGCAGAGATGTCCTCCCGCGCCGTGGCGGCTTGGGAAATGTCTTGCTGGTAGGTGACGACTCTTACAGGCGCATGCGTGCCCTTGTCCTTAAGAAGATGGATCAGATCTCTAGGTGGGCGAGGTTGCAGGATGACCTGAAAGCCTCCTTTGAACAGTCTACCGACGTCATCCGGTAACTAAATGAGAGCAATGCGAAGCTCCGGGCCGAGCGCGACCAGCTGAGGGCGAACATCGTCGGAAGTGTAGAGCAGCAGGAGTAGACCACTGCCTTGTTGAAGAGGACCGGCGTCATCGTCGAGAAACATATGGACAAGAATGCCATGCTGCGCATCGAGCGCAGAAGGCTGGCGGAGGAATCTGTGGATGCTCTCAAGCAGCGTCTTGAGGACAAGAAAGAACTCGTCGCCGCTCGCCACAGAGACTAGTTCCCATCTGTATCATGGTGAGAAAATCTCGCAAGACCAGATAGTAGCAAGAAGAGTGTCTTGAAAAGCTTAGGCCTCGCTTCGACGATGGCCATGTGGAAGCCCCTCGAGCATGTAGCCAGCTGCAGGGCGCTCAACATATCCATACATGAACAACAAAGGTCAAGGACGTCATTGGGGAGATTGCTCCAATCGCATCTCATATGGATTCTGTGCGGTTCGCGTTCGGCCATGGTGGAGTTTGAAAGGTGGGGTTTTGGGGGGCTTGATTTACGGGGGAGAAGGCTCTCGGTGCTGGAGCGGCTAGCGTGGGAATAGTGGTACTGGGGGAGGCGAGCGAGGCGAGGGTACACGGGGGCATAGTGAGATGATGAAGAGTGACCTCAGGATCTCCGGCGAGACGGAGATGGAGATGGAGGGAGAGGAAGACGAGGCGAGGCATGCTATACAACAGCGGTGACAGTGACTGCATAGTGCACAAGGTGAGGCTGACTTTGGTAACCCGGACACGCCGCCTAGACTGGTGTCACCTCGGGCAGGGTCCTGTCATTTCACTATGAGGACCGGATGAATAATAGTATTTTGACCATCAAGTGTACCACAGTTGTACTACTACTAGTAGTAGGAGTAGTAGGAACATGAGTAGTACTCCCTCCATTCCCGTTTATAGGACTTATCTCAAAATTATAGTTTTTCCATTTTATAAGGCCCAATTTGATTGTTCCTCATCACAAGTTCAGATTCCAAAGCACATTAAATAATTACATGCAAGTATTAAGAGAAAATTGACCAATGCATGTACTTTATGCATGCATGCATTGCAATTAATACATTGGTAAACATAAACTTTTGAGAAAAACAAGAGCATTAATTGGGTGCTTTTACAAATTACAAAAAATATTTCACCACTCACCATCTACATGTCGTACAGGGACACATGTAGCAATGTTCAAAAAAAGGGACACATGTAGCGCTAGAAGGATGGGCACATACAGGGATAGGCCCCACTCCTCAGTCTACCCATGTAGCCTTTTCGTTTAGTCTACCTAGACGTCTAATCAACTGTCTGCAGGCCACTTCTCCCATGTACTTCTCCACCGGGAACCGATTTTCCTCGGCTTCTTCACTACTCCTTCATCTTCATTTGCATCCAAACCACACTGCATTCACATTGATTTAACCTCTTCACATCCTCCTGGAGTAATTCTGAAGCCCCTATAAATAATAATCTTCTTCAGTTAGACTAGCCATCTAATCCTAATTCTCCAAACCATAGCCCTCCGGTCCAGCGGTTCCAAATGGCGAAAGAGATCAACATGCAGGTTCTTAGCGTCCAACATGTCCTCGTCGAAGGCTCGTTGAGCATAGTTGCCACAGTCACCGACTACCCAAGGGTTGTTTGGAAGTGGATCAACAATGTATCCAACTCCCTCCAAAAGGTGGAGATGAAGGTCATCGGTCTCGACGCAGAGTACACAGAGCGTGCTATTGGGAAGATCCAACGCGCCGCCGTCCTTCAGCTGTACCTCGAAGATGATGTTTTGGTGTACCACATCATACACGCGCCCTTCATACCAGGTGAGCTTCATGATTTCTTGTCTCTGGAGGACATATACTTTTGTGGGGTAGCCATCACAGGAGACAAACATAAGTTGGAGCCGTACAACCTTGATTTGAAAAGCATCGCTGACGTACAAACCAAAATAAAGATTCATGTAGAAGATTGTGATAAACCGACACCATCCCTGTTCGACATAGCAAATTTTGTGCTCTGAACAAATCTTCAGAAGGGTGAAGAGACACTGGCATTAAGGTCGTCTGGATGGGAGAATTATCCCTTGACATACGAGCAGATAAAATATGCTGCCCTCGATGCCTGTGTGAGTTTCGAGATAGCTACAAGGTCCAGAGATCTTGTTGCGAAGCCGTCTCCCACAAAAAATGAGAACAACAAGAATAAGAAGAACAACAAGAAGAAGAAGCTGCACCAGCATCAGGGCATTATGGATGGATGAACTATTTCCTCTCTTGTAAAAAAATATTCCCTCTCTATGTATATTGATATAGATGGACTATTTCGATGGTGTGCATGTCTTTGAAACAAGTAGTAGCGTGGGTCCGGTTGACTATACGGAACTATTTATCCCCCTAGCTTTTTCTACTACTACTCCTTCCAGTGATCGGTATGCAATGGATGTGTCCGTAGACATGACAGCTTGTCCATGCAAGTTCAGCTATGGCGACCATCACGTTTCATCCACTACCACTCGTGATTCCCACGACATTGCTCCAACCCATGGCACCACATCCCCCGACGTGCGCCTCACCCCTCTCGGCCGCACCGCCCCTCTGCCTTTTTGTGATTGACATGTGGGCCACCTGAAATGCGGCAAGCATCAAGTTTCTACCACAGCCACACGCGATTCCCACGACGCTGCTCGAACCCAAGACACCACACATCCCCCGACCTGTGGCTCACCCCTCTCGGCCCCACTGCCCCTCTACCTTCGGGAGCATTACATGTGGACCAGCCACCTATCAGGTCCACATGTTATTGACTCAAAGACAGGTGTAGTAAGGCACAGAAGCTCAGTCCCGAGGGCCCAGAGGGAAATGTAACTCCTGCGCCAGGCCTTGTGGTGCTACCGTTGCACGAACTCGTGCCAAACTCGAGATTTGTTTCTTTACTATACATGCACGCAACGATTTAATGTACATTGTAATCTCACCATGTCATGGGGAGCTCTAAATTTGTATTTGAAACTTATAAAATGAAAATATTCAAAACAAACTCTGGTTTCGTTCTTAATAATGGAACCGGGGGGCGTTCACCCTCCTATTATTCTTAAAAAATTCAAAACAAATAAACTGGGAGAGAGCGATTATACCGTAGGATGTGTCCCATATGAAACAAGTCCCCTGGTTTGTCACCGCGAAGATGCGGTTAGAGAGCACAACGTCTTCGTACTCGTACGGAAACAAATCGGCCGCAGACATCATGATCCACCTTTGACCGCCATGTGCAAGGTTCGTGCTATCTTCTTCAATCTCACCGTGGTTCCATCGTAACAATTTTGTCGGTGGCCCGTTGCATGGCTAATCCCAATGTTGGACAAAGGTTCTACGGGAACGGTGTCACCGTTGTAAATGTTTTGCAAATTGATGTTGGTACCCTCCCGTACATATGCAAGCCAATCTCCACTCGCACCGAGCCTAACCTGTGAAACAATGGCCAGGGGGAGAATTAATAAATGGACACGGAAGTAGTCTTTAGAATGCATTTACTACGTGATCAAACTCATCTTATCTGCTCATTGGACAAAATCCGGGTGCCCCTCAACATCGGCATCTCAAGGGGAGTCAACTTGCAACTACGGCCATGCCGCGCTGGAGAGACTCCCAAGGAAACATCCTTGTGCGTTGCACGGAACATCAAGATGCATTTGTATGAGTAGTTTATCTTGTGAGAGAGAAGGATGAATGATGGAATGCCTTATTTGCGAATGTGGAGAGGAGTGTGCCAAACTACGGCCACGCCGCGCTAAAAGAAAATTGAGTTTGGGTCAGTGGCACACCCTGCAGCAAGATGCCCGTGTGGGCTTCTTCTATAACTAGCAAGATGCCTGTGCATTGCAGGGAACATCAAGATGCATTTTTTTACAAAACACCTATTGTGATTGACCCTGGCAGGAGTAATCCCATGTGTAAAAACTAATGATATCTCGATAATTTTATCGGGAAAATGGTACCTTTGGAACAAGTTTTCTCTACTACTGCTGCTTGCAGTGAGCGGTATGCAATGCATGTGTCAGCAGACATGACAACTTGTCCATGGAAGTTGAACCACGGCGACCATCACGTTTAGGGCCTCTTTGATTCATAGGATTGCAAAAATACAAAAATAGGGAAAACGTAGGATTGGAATGGCATGTCCATTGGATCCCTATAGGATTTGAGTTTGTTTGATTGTGTCAAGGGAAAAATAAAGGATTTCTTCCAAGAGGTTTGAGTGGATGCTAGAATTCCTATGAAATGTAGGGGTTGTTTAGTTTGAGACTAAGTTTGTCTAAGGTTGCCACACCTAAGGTTAGGAAAGTTTGAGCAACTTGGGTGGGTGTTTGGTTCAAGCCACACCTTAGGCATGCCACACTAGGGTCCCACATCACATACACTCAAAAAGTATGGAAAGATTCCCTTAGGCTTGCCAACTTGTGGCTCTCATTTTGAAGAACTAACCTTAGGCAAGTGTGGCAACATTGTATGGCAATGTGTGGCATGGTTAGGCCTAGAACCAAACAACCCCGTAGTACAAATGAATCCTTAGGAAAAAATCCTACAGGATTCAATCCTACGAATCAAACGATCAACATAGGAAAAAATCATAAGGATTCTAATCCTTCAAAGATCCTATGAAAATCCTTTGAATCAAAGAGACCCGTATTGTTTCTAGTTTCTACCACTGCCACACCCACACACGATTCCCACGACGCTGCTCCAACCCACCGCACGACGTCCCCCAACGTGCGCCTCATCCCTCTCGGCCCCACCGCTCCTCTGCCTTTGTGTGCATGACATGCGGGCCAGCTGAACTACGGCGACCATCAACTTTCTACCACAGCCACACCCGATTGGACGCGTTTTGCCTGCTCTAATCCGTACTCCCGCACCATCGAATTTTCATCCAGCGGCTGTGACACATTTCGTCCTGGGCATCAATCCTCAGCTGGAGTACTTCTATACTACAGGTAGTACTCACCGGTGTGGGGCCGGCCCTGATGTGGCCATCTACGCCTCGTAATGCCTCGATGCCCGGTTGTGGCACCCTCCCCATGGCCACGCCACCACCGGCCGGTTCATCTCGAACGAGTGAGTTTCGAACCACGCCACCATCATGAGAATGACATGTGGGCCAAGCACATTTAAGGTCCGCATGTCATTGACTCATAGGCCGGTGCATTAAGCCACTAAAGCTCGGTCCCGTGGGCCCCGAGAGGGAAATGTAACTCCTATGGCAGGCCTTATGGTGCTCCCGCAGTACGAGCTCGTGCCAAACCCGGAATTTGTTTCTTACTGCTACCAACTACTGCCGAACCCGGAGTAGTAAGGTACACGTGCATTGCACGCATGAGACTTGGTAACCAAATTATGAATAAATAACACACTATAGTATGTAAGCTTTGAGTCATATATGCATGATGTAGATGTTCGTTTAATTCTTATAGTTCATCTAGTTCAAAATCAATTAGTTTTATAAAAAAACTATTTTAAGATTCATGGAATTGTGCTTTGTAAAGCATAAAGTAAAAATAAATAGTGACAATTCATTTTGAAAAAAGAAGTTTGGGAAATTAAGATATCATTAGTTTTTACACATGGGATTACTCCTGCATGGGTCAATCACAACAGGTGTTTTGTAAAAAAATGCATCTTGATGTTCCGTGCAATGCACGGGCATCTTGCTAGTCTCTACTCTTATAAAAAATGAGTTGGTGATGATGGTGTGCCTGCCATCCTGCAATATGGACCGTCTGATCTATATCTGATGGATAGAAAGCAAACTACGACAATTTCGCAAAAAGATACCCGCACCCCTCTCCACATTTGCAGATAAGGACTTCCCTCGTTCATCTTCGTCTCCCACGAGATAAACTGCTCGTATAAATGCATCTTGATGTTCCATGCAACGCATGGGCCTCTTGCTAGTTATTGTTATCTCTACTCTTATAAAAAGCAGAGTTGGTGATGATGGTGTGCCTGCCATCCCAGAATATAGGCCGTCCGATCTATATCTGGCGGATAGCAAGGAAACTATGACAATTGACCCGCACTCCTCTCCACATTTGTAGATAAGGCCTTCCCTCGTTCATCCTTTTCTCCTAGAAGATAAACTACTCATACAAATGCATCTTGATGTTCTGTGCAACGCACGGGCATCTTGCTAGTTATTATTATATATAAAAACGGAGTTGGTGATGATGGTGTGCCTGCGATCCTGCAATATAGGCCATCCGATTTATATCTGATGGATAGGAAGGAAACTGTGGCAATTTTGCAAAAAGGTACCCACACACCTCTCCACATTTTCAAATAAGGCCTTCCCTCGTTCATCCTTTTCTCTCATATGTTGTTGAGGAAATCGTTAACTGGTAGCTTCTCGGTTGGCTAGCGAGTTGGGGATTAATCGGCTAATCGGCAAGTTAATCGGCCATTTAATCAATTAATCGGACGATTTTTGGGTTTATCGGCTACTCGGTGACCCTATGAGTAGGGATTAATCGGCAAGTTAACTGGTTAATCGGATGAATTCTTGAACAGGGCTCTCACAAGATAAACTACTCATAGAAATGCATCATGATGTTCCGTGCAACGCATGGGCATCTTGCTAGTAGGGGTATAATGTGCCGGCCCGTGCGTTGCAATGGATCCAAAGTATATCTATTTAGTGGAGTGCACTCTAAACACATTATCTATTTATTTTTCTCTAACCTTTCGTAGCCATGCAACCGAGCCACATAAGCTTCATGGGTGCCCCCCATGTCATATTGTTCATACTACGTTGACTGAAAAAACATAAATCACCCAAAATAAGATCTTCCCGTTTTTTGTTCCTACGGTGTTGTGTCGTGCACGTACCTAGTTGATAGTGGTAGTACTAGTTGTAGTACAAACTTCGTACTAGTAGGAGTAGTAGTACGGAATGCACCTACTCTATCAACGAGGCCCATCAGACACCAAATTTCTTGGCTTCCGTGCTACAACTAGATCTTCCCCTCGTTTCTGTTTTCCAACCTGGCGGCGGGCAGGGTGCGGTTTGCTAATAGTCGGTTTGCTCAACGATGCTCCCACATGAAAGTGAAAATGCTAGGCTACACGCCTTCCCTAACTATGTGGCGTGCCGGACGGGCCGTGGAGTACTCCTGATTCCCGTGCATGTGGGGGTGTGACGCGAACGCGGCATGCCTTTTCCTTTTACTAGCAATGTGCCCATGCATTGCGACGGATCCAAATTGTAGAATAGTAGTACTTGTTCACAAACTTGAAAGAAATTACTCTTGTTTTGATATACTCCTAATATATTACTTTTCACTCAAAATATATTTCTCAGGCTGTTTTGATGAGGTGAGGGAGGGATGTGGTTGCTTTCAAGATAATAATGGGTTTTCTGTAAATTGGAGCAGAGAACTGGGCTATTGTTACAAAAATGCCACAACTTACCTCACAGCCGTTAGATGCAGAACTAATGGTCAGAAACAACGGATGGCAGATACACCACCATCACCAACTGAGTATTCTATATGAGTTTTTTTGACATGGAGTCTTCTATAGGAGTTGGAGTAGAGAAACATGTATAAATTGTAACATTTGGTTCTGCTCCTTGGCATGATCGATAGATAGAAATAACGATTGGAAACGATAGGGCGGGGCTATTTCCACCAGATAAGCAGGGTACGTAGTAGCTATAGGTTGGCGCATCGTCAGTTTGGTCACATGCGGTCTGACATGTTCTAGTGTTTCTAGCAAGATGCCCATGCGTCGCACGAAGTTGATGGAAAAGGTAAGCACAACTTATAAACTGACAGATGGAGTGCTAGTTAAAGTGATGCATATTATTAAGCAAAGGGATCGCACATGTCGGTATTGTCTGGAACGAGAATGCAATAGCACAATAATAATTAAGGCTACGATGATGCGATCACAGTGGTGGTTACATGAGGCAAGAAGAAAGATGCATCCATCAATGTACGACCTCCTCCTCCTCAACTTAGTGTGCCGGGCCACCGACCGACGGCCAAGGAGCAGCGGCTTTTGTGGCAAGGTCAAGGTGCTTCTCAGCAAAGTCATCCAAGGCTTCCAGCCGGTTGAGGAAGGCCAACGGCGTAGCGTCCTCACTGGCCTTGTAGATACCTATGTACATGATTTTCTCGTACACGTGAATGTGTAGGTCGACGAATTCTTGCAGGGCGAGGCGCCTCGTGGCGAGCGCGACCTCCAGGTGGACATTCTTTGTGGCATCGGTGGGCAGTCGCAGGGCCACCAGTGCTTGAAAGAGGTTCCAGCCATGGAGACTGATTGGGGTGGCAGGCAAGGAGGAGCCCGGGCGCGCAGGCTGGAGGAGTACGGAGATGTCGTCCACGAGCTTCTTGAGGACGGTGAACTTGTTTGTGGTGGCAACGATCATCTGGTCCAACTGAGAGTCGTAGTTGGCGTCAACGGCAGCCATCCACCAGCCGGCCGCCAACACCGTTTGGAGACGATCCTCGGCGCCATGCCGCAGGCCGGCGTCATGGACCATCTGGCACAACCACTGGCCGCTCGCGCGCATCACTGCCATGGGTCTGGAGCGAGGACTTCTGCGCTTAGTGTAGGTGCTTAGGCAAATGCTTAGGTGCGTACGATGTGGTAGATGCATTGGAATGGAGGGGCGCCTTTATATGAGTGAAAACTGCGTTGCATTCACATCGTGCAGCCTCTTTTCCCGGTCCTTCTCCCATTACTTCCCTCATGCATTCACGATGCTAATTGAAGAAGGATGCATCATTGGCCGTTCAACATTTCGGGAACTGCTACCCCCTCCCTTGTCTGCATTAAAGCCGTATCGGGAACTGTGCCGCCCGCTGTCAAATCGAATAGTACTGTGATGCCCGCTACACGCCCGGCTGAACACGCCTCCTCGCCTCCATCAAACCCCTCCGTTAAACCCGCATGCAAACCGAGAAACCTACTGCGGCCACACGTCCGTTCATGAGTGGGCTGGAATTAAACGCAATCACCAACCGAGCTCCTCCCATCCGCCCTCAGTTTAAACGAGGCCAGACGCCGGCCAAGCTCCTACCGTTCGCCCTCTATTTAAACAAGGCCAGATAGACAACGAGCAAGGACCTTCGTCGACCCCGCAAGTCTCTGCCGGACATGAGGAAGACAAAGGGATCCGCGGGCGGCCATTTAGACTAGGTACTCCCTCTCCAGCTGGCGGGAAATTTTTGTTCTAGAAATGGATAAATTGGATGTATCTATAACTAAAATAAGTCTAGATTCATCAATTCTAGGACAAGTATTTCCTGACAGAGGGAGTATTAATTATACCAAGAGAGCCGGATTAGCACCGCTTAGATCATGTAAATGTAATGAAATCCAGCATGTTTATATGAAGATCCGGCTTTTTATATGAAATCCTTCATGCTTATATGAGAACAGTCCGTGTTTGCACGAATTTCATCTGGTTGGTTAGAGTTGTGAAAATGTATGCCGCCGGTGTTTGATGTCGTCCTCCGCGGAAGGAAGCAAGAGGAAATTTGCCAGCTGCCGTTGGAGATGCTCTTATGCTGGAATTAATAGCGTGACATCCAATCCATTTGAGTTAATTGCGTGTGTGATTCTCCCTCTATAAAAAGTTAATTGCATGTATAGTGTGCACGTGACTTGCAGGGTGGTTACAACTTCGTACAAAAAATTAAAAAGAAACAAGTTCATCCTTAATCTTGTATTCTAAGTACGTACTCTGTGGGTTCCACTGTCAGTACAGTATCGAAAGAAGTACATATTAAATAAGTAATATATATAATATAAAAAATCTAAAGTTAAAGACAGAATTCGAACTCAGGTCATCGCGTTGCGAGCATCCGGCGCTAACCAGTCCATCACATTTTTGTTGTAGACCATGCTGGAGATATATCTCCATGTGTACTCTTATACTATACTCCATCCATTCCTAAATATTTGTCTTTTTCAGATTTCAAATGGACTACCACATACGGATGTGTATGTAGACATATTTTAGAGTGTAGATTCACTCATTTTGCTCCGTACATAGTCACTTGTTGAAATATCTAAAAATACAAATATTTAGGAACGGAGGGAGTAGAAAACAGAGTTGGTGATGATGGTGTGCGTGCCATCCTGCAATATAGGCCACGGATTTATATCTAACGGATAGGAAGGCAACTATGGCAATTTTGCAAAAAGATACCCACACGCCTCTCCATGTTTGCAAATAAGGCCTTCCCTCATTCATCCTTTTCTCTACTCTTATAAAAAACAGAGTTGGTGTTGATGGTGTGCCTGCCATCCTGCAATATAGGCCGTCCGATTTATATCTGACGGATAGGAAGGAAACTATGGCAATTTTGCAAAAAGATACCCACACCCCTCTCCACATTTGCAAATAAGGCCTTCCCTCGTTCATCCTTTTCTCCCAAAAGATAAACTACTCATAGAAATGCATCTTGATGTTCTGTGCAATGCATGGGCATCTTGCTAGTCTCTCACATGATAAACTACTCATACAAATGCATCTTGATGTTCCGTGCGACGGACGGGCATCTAGCTAGTTTCTTTTAAAATAGTTATTGCGATAATTTGGTTGAAGTGATATATTTTATGTCTGCCCCGAATGATTTCAGATTCACTAGTAGTAACAAAGAAAAGGTTGCCTTGTTAATTAACAGAAAATAGAGTGAAAACTATCACATGAGGCCGGTAAAAACAAGGCACATTGGGTTCAGCGTCATCGTCACTACACCTATGCGCGCACGAGAAGTCTACATATCGAGGGGGCTACAGAGGAAAAGATGTATCAAGTGTGTATGAGCGAGGCACATAGACACAATGTTTGAGAGACAAACTAATTGTCATATTAAGATCAGATTGAGTTGTTACCCTTCTACTGACATTGTTGGGGTTGGGGGGGGGAGGGAGAGAAAGACGTATCGAGAGTGTGCGCGGTAGGCACAGAGAACAACTAGCGACTGTGTGTGTATGTGTGTGTGTGTTTGAAAGAGGAGTAGATAGATTACTATCAAGATCGAGGAGCCACCCTACTCTTTAGGTGTCGGGTAGTGTGTGTGTGTTTGAGAGAGAAGCCAGTCGGTAGATTAGTATCAAGATCGACGTGTCACCCTACTCCTTTGGCGTTGGGAAGTGTGTGTGTGTGTGGGTGTGGGGGGAGGGGGGTAGTGACACTTGCATATCTCTACTCTTATAAAAAACAGAGTTGGTGATGATGGTGTTACTGCCATCCTGCAATATAGGCCATCCGATTTATATCTCACAGATAGGAATGAAACTATGGCAATTTTGCAAAAGGATACCCACACCCCTCTCCACATTTGCAAATAAGGCATTCCCTCGTTCATCCGTTTCTCCCACAAGATAAACTACTCATACAAATGCATCTTGATGTTCCGTGCAACGCATGGGCATCTTGCTAGTAGGGAGAAGGAGTTTGTGTGACACATATCTATATTAAGGGATAGGTAGATAGCATGTGTGCGAGGCATACTTAAAGCATCACTGTCGGTGTTCTAGGAACGGGGGTCCCCAGACTTGCCTGCCTGTGGCCTACGGCGTGGCTCGAGGAGGGGCCCAGCATGGCCCATCTTCATCAACACAGACCCAAGACCCTCGCGAGTGGCCAAGCCTCGCGAGGCGGACAACACGGAGCTTCCTTAGGCACGGCCTCATCAGGCTGGCTCGCGAGGAGGCGGAGAGATCAAGGCGGGGTACCTCACGAGGTGCCCGTGACGCAAGCCATGACGACCAAGGGCGCCAGGCGGGCGCCAGCCCGCGTAGTGTCCTCCTTTCCTCTTTGGTGCAAAGGGAGCAAGCGCAGGCGAGAGCACCAAGTAAAGGTACCCGTTTCGGTGCAACGAGACCAAGACCAGTCCAACAGCAGGGAGGAAGTCATTGTGGAGCCCAAGACAACGTCACCACCAGAGCCTTTGGCAGGCGAGGACCAACTTTAGTCAGGATAAGTGTACCAGATGTTCTCCTTCAAAATGACCAATTGTTGGCGCCCTTCCCGCTCAATATTTGGGAAGAGGCCCAGGGCCTTTGCCTATAAATAGGACTAGCCACCCCCAGGGTAGGGGGCAATCAAGAAGGGAGAATCTAGAAGCCAAGAGAGAAACTAGCTAGGATCGGATCGAGTAGCATCACAGAGAGAGAGAGAGAGAAGGGCGACTGAACTCCTCCTAGCAGTTCATCCCCCCAGCCAAGAACAGACCCTCGCGAGGTTGTTCTTCCTTGTATTGCTCATCATCATCAGTCCAAGAGGCAATCCACCACACCACACACTGGAGTAGGGTATTACACCACAACGGTGGCCCGAACCAGTATAAACCCTGTGTCTCTTGTGCTGTTCTTTCCATAGCTTAGATCTTAGCGAGGCGGAGGGGTGCAGGTAGGTAGAAGGCGAAATCTCTGTGCGCACCCCAGTGTTCGAACCTCAAGGGTCTGCCGGAACCTGAAATCTGACATTTGGCGCGCCAGGTAGGGGTGCGCCGGAATTCGTCTTCCACCACCCCGTTCTCCTCCGACCATCGCGTCCATGTCTGACGCTCGTCGGGGCCGCGCCAAGAACCGGGACGCTCTCGCTTCCCGCATCGCCCAGAAGGCTCCTGTCGGCGGGTGTCCTCGCCGTTCCCCGTCACCTGCCGTCAACGCCGCCACCGGCCCGGCGGGGAACGAGCAGCAAGCGTCGTCTCAGCATCCGTCCGTGCGGCAAGACGGCCGCACCACTACTCCCTCGCTCACCCCAGCTGGTTCTTCGTCCCGCGCGCTCCGCGCACGCATGGAGGCTCGAGCTGCGCTCATCGCGGCAAACGAGCTCCTGCACTACCGTCCCGTCGACGACGTCTACGAAGAATGGCTCGACCGCGTCGCCGAGCTCGTCCGCGCCGCAGGGGGCTCTCCTGCGCCGTTCGTTCCGCTGCACCGCACCCCGCCCCACACGGGCGACGAAGCTCCGGGGGCGCCCCAGCCGCCTCCTCCTCAAGAAGGCGCCATGGCTCCAAGGCGCGTGGCCCCTGGGCGGAACCCGCTCCGTCAGGTGCTAGTGCGGCAAGAGCAGAGCTGCCAAGAAGTCCCTCGCCCGCAAGAAGCTGCCCGGACGCTCCCTGCTCCAGCACGTTGCGACCATGCTCCTGCTCCCGCACGTCAAGACCCCGCGCTGCTCCCAGCTGTAGCGCGTGGGGACATGCAAGACCAAGCTCTCCGTCACCCAAGGCCTCCCGTGGCCACAGCAGGCTGCCGTGCCTTCACCACCGAGCTACGCAGCGTTGCGTGGCCCGGCAAGTTCAAGCCAGACCTGCCTCCTCGTTACGACGGCACGGCCGACCCTGCGGAGTTCCTCCAGCTCTATGAGCTGGGCATCGAAGCTGCCAATGGAGACAAGAAGGTCATGGCGAACTGGTTTCCCATGGCGCTCAAGGACGGGGCCCGCACCTGGCTCCCGAACCTGGCTCCAGGCACGATCTCCTCCTGGGACGAGATGCGCACCCGCTTCATCGCCAACTTCCAAGGTACTCGCGACCGGCCACCCGCCGTGAGCGACATGCGCCGCATCAAGCAACAACCCGGAGAGACCCTGCAGAAGTACATCCAGCGCTTCAACAACGCACGCCTCAAGATTCCCAAGGTGACCGAGGAGGCCATCATCTCAGCCTTCTCCGACGGCGTGCGCGATGTCAAGATGAAGGAGGAGCTGGCGATGCATGAAGACCTGTGCACTTCCTTGGAGTTGTTCAACTTGGCAACCAAGTGCGCCAGGGCTGAGGAAGGGCGTCTCTCCCTCCTCGAGCTGCCTGCCGCAGACCCAGAAGAGAAGAAGCCCAAGGCCAAGGATGTGAAGCGCAAGGGGGCTGCCGTGCTCGCGGCAGAACCAGACACCAAGCGGGGCAGAGATCAGCCTGAATCTTCCAAGGGCAGTCGGTACTGTGTGTACCACGACCTCCACACCCACAACACCAACGAATGTCAAGAGCTCCGAGCCGTGCAAGAAGGAAGGATCGGCCGTCGCCCCGACCACGATGACCGGGGCTACGGTCGAGGAGGAGGAAGGAATGCAGGACGCTGGGAAGACCGCTGCCCGCACCAAGGGTGGCGCGATCGACCTCGCGAGGATCGCTGGCAAGACCCGCCTCGCGAGGGAGACTAGAGGGATCAGCCTCGCGAGGATCGCCCGCAAGGCAACACAGGCCTCCCTCCGCTGCCGCCGCAGCCAAGGAGAAACGAGGACCGCCATCAGGACGAGGGGGCTGGGGGCTTCCAGGAGCTGCGCGCGATCGCCTGCGTCCTGGGCGGGGCTCAAGCCCCATCCTCTCAATGCATCTTCAAGCAGTTCGCCCGCGAAGTGAATGCAGTCCTCCCCAAGCTCTAAGCCACGCGCCCTCTCAGGTGGTCGGCGTGCACCATCACGTTCAGCTCAGCAGATCAGCTCAAGTGTGCGGCCACAGCCGGAGTCCTCCCGATGCTTTGTTCCCCAATCATCAGCAACGTGGTGGTCACCATGACCCTCATCGATGGCGGGGCAGGGCTCAACGTCCTGTCCATGGAAACATTCAACAATCTCCAAGTGCCCTACAACCAGCTTTAGCCAACCAAGCCTTTCTCCGGAGTCACCGATGGCTCCACGGTCCCGATTGGGCAGGCCCGCCTCCCTATCACCTCCGGGGCACACGACAACTACCGCACCGAGCTCATCGACTTCGACGTCACTCACATTCGCCTGCCGTTCAACGCCATCCTTGGGTACCCAGCGCTGGCCAAGTTCATGGCCATAACTCACCACGGCTACAACGTCCTCAAGATGCCAGGAAGTGGCGGAGTCATCACGGTGCCCTGTGAAGAGAAGGACGCAGTGTGTTCCCTGGAACGAGCCTTTCAGGCCGCATCACTGGAAGACCCGGATCGCGGAAGCAGGAGGCTTCCCAAGACCGCCCCCAAGAAGAAGAAGACATCGTCTGGCCCGGCCCCTTAGGAGGCAGGCCCCTCAGGGCCCGCGCCTGTCCAGGGGGAACCTCCTTCCATCGCATAGGAAAGCGCGCCCGGTGCCCTCCTCAGGCAGGGCTCGGAGGCTCTCCCCTGGAGGGCCACCGACCTGGCTAAGGTCACGAGGGAGGCGCTTGGGCACCACATGGAGGCGTGTTTCGAAGCACGTTTCCCTCAATAAGGAGTAAGGCAAGGAGAGCCAGACCCTCAGGAGTTCGTCAGCAAGGCCATTCAGGAGCTACAGGAGTCAAGAGTCATGAAAGGCGGCCGCCGCCTACCAGCTGTGGCTCCCCATCCAGGCGAGGATGGTGGGCTGCGTGTCTGCATCGACATACCAGGGCTCAATCGAGTCACCTCTCTGGAGCGCCTCTGGCCCTCGCGAGTGGGGCGCTGCGAAGGTCCACCCCACAGCTACGTTCGCATGCCTTACGGCTTGCCGAACGCGGCTGCCACTTACCAGCACCTCATGAGGGGCATCATGAAGGCTCAAGAGGCCAGGCGTTCCGCAGCCCTGGCGGAGATGGAGATGGTCCGCGAGGAGCCACCAGCGCCTCCGGAGCCTCCCGAGGCCCCTGGGCCTGGGGGCTCGTGAGGATCGGCTTCCGCAGCCCACCGAGTCTGCTACACCAACACTCCTTCGTCCTCAACATCATCAGGTGACATCTTTCAAGTTTCATTTCCAGTTGGGAGCGCCCCCCAGGGCTGCATTATTCCCAGGCCATGTGGGTCTGTCCCTGCTGCATGTATCCCTTTTATTTCATGTTGTTAGCTTACTTTGTTGGGGGCGCCCCACGGGCTGCATCATCCCCAAGTTGCTCGGGCCAGACCCAGCGGCATGTATCCCTTTTGCGTTTATTTCCGGCAATGCGTTCGACCCACCATGCTTGATTATTTGATGCCTGTCCACGGCACCTCTTCTTCTCCATGCCGACCACTTGCACGTTAAAGGGGGGTACCTGAGCATCGCGACTCAAGGCTCTTATTGGCTCTCCAGCCCTCACCCTTTGGCCTTGTCCACGTCATCGCGACCTGGCATACTAGCGACGGCTGAGACCAGCTCGAGGGCCAGGACCCGAGGACGTAGAGTGCCGGCATCTAACCAAATTTGCAGGGACACATCACAAGATAAGGCCCAGTGCCAGGCGCAACCCGCCTAGAGGTAGGGCCCCGTGAGTCCCACGCTGGCTCACGGGTGCCCAGATACACCTCGCCAGGCTCTACCGTGCCAGCCACGTGTCAGGGCGGGGCTGTACACGCCCCGGGGGCTCTTCCCAGAGGGAAGCCCCCTCCCACGTACTAGTGGAAGCACCATGCTCCGCGCTGGCTGATGACACTACCGAGGAGCGGCTATGCCCGTACACATACAGAAGCGCTATGCTCCGCGCTGGTGATAAACAACTGAGGGCGGCCCCCGGGCCGCATCAACCTCAGGGAGCCCAGAGCTCAGTGTCTAGCCTCATCGTAACGCCTCCCCTCGGGAGTGCCGCGCGAGGGGGCTGGGCACGGGGGCTGCGCCTGGGTCACGCCCAGACGCACGCCACCCAGCCAGGCCCCCCAAGATTATCCTTTTTGGAAAAGGCCCAGAGCCTGTGAAGAAGGCGAATGCCTGTGAAGATTATCCTTTTTGGAAAAGGCCCGGAGCCTGTGAAGAAGGCGAATGCCTGTGAAGATTATCCTTTTTGGAAAAGGCCCAGAGCCTGTGAAGAAGGCGAATGCCTGTGAAGATTATCCTTTTTGGAAAAGGCCCAGAGCCTGTGAAGAAGGCGAATGCCTGTGAAGCTGTCGCGCTTGGGAAAAGGCCCGGAGCCTGTGAAGAGGGAAAATGCCCGTGAAGCCTGCTCCCCCCCAAGAAAGGCCCGGAGCCTGTGAAGAAGGCCAACGCCTGTGAAGCTCTCCGCCCGTGACACTCTCACGTAATAATGAGTTGGGGCTGTACACGCCCCGGAGTCTCAGGAGCGCCGGCCTCAGGCCCTGGGGCTCCCTCCCACGCCCAGTGGCAGCACTTAGCTCCGCACTGGTGAGGAGACGTCGAAGACTAGATTAGGTGCCGAACGCGGCTTTTTCATTTGCTTTCCGCAGTTGGCTTGTTCATTCTCATTCGAGGTTTTATTGAAGCTGTTGCCGTCTTTGACTTGTGGTTCTTCGACTTTTCACTCTCCTCCCTTGATTTCTCTTATGCAAGGCCTCGCGAGGGGGGCAGCCGAGCGCCCTCGTGAGTGTTTCCGTCCTAGTCGTTCAAAGGTTTCGCGACCTGGGTCCATTACAGGAGCACCCCTCCAGTCCGTGCCCCACGGGCACCGCGACACGAACACAGGGCCTGGGTCGGTCGCCCCCCCACGGCTGGGGCCGGGAACTATCCACACGCGGGCACGTAGTCGGAAGGCACGATAACGGAAGCAAAGCGATGATTAACAACAATAACCCAAACACGCCCCTGCGGGGCTCCACGCTACTGTCTTTTTACGCAGGAAAAAGGAAAAGAGAGAACAAATCAGGCGCAGCTCGCCTCACATCGGCCTGCAGGGAAGACTCGAGCTGCCTCCGGGGCTCAGGCAGACTCCCTCTCGCGCTTCACCATGGCGTGACGGCGGGCAGACGCGCTACCACCTCCCAAATAGGTAGGACGGCGTGGAGGCTGACCGCGGCCACCGCTAGAAGAGTCGCCGCCTGAAGAAGAACCGGTGAAGCTTGGGGAACCCTGAGCGCCGCCAATCACGCGAGCGCTGTCCTCTCCATCATCGCCGGGGCTGGGTCCCCAGCCATGGTCGTCGTCCTCAGGGCAGCACCCTGTGCGGCGACCATCTTCCCCAAACACCCTCATGTAGAGGGTGGCATCGCCGTCAAACTTGAAGTGCAGGGTGCACCGACGGCACAGGCCACACGCGCGGGCAAACGTCTGCCAACCGCGGGTCAAGGCCAGGCTCCCGGCCGCGGAGACCTCCAGTGAAGCCCATGAGGCCTGGCTGCAGTAGCCGTCTGCCTGAAGCCAGAGGCCGCCCGGGGTGCCGGCCGGGAGCTCGCCGAGGAGGAAGCGGGGAAGCTGAAGCCGGGTGCTAGTCGGCTCAGCCGACCACACAACGAACTCCGGCAGCACCTCTGCAGCGCGAAAGCGCGGCCTAGGGGAACGCGCGACCGAAGCGCGCCCCCCGGCCGCAGCAGTCCGCCCGTCACCGTGCTGGAAATCATCTCCACGGCCGCGGGGAGCTGCCGTGGAGGCCACAGGATGTTTGCGAGGGCGCCCTCAGCCGCGCTTGGGCGGGGGAGAGGCAGGCTCAACCTGGCGAGCCTTCCCCTTCTCTACGGCCGAGAACCTCCTCGACGAAGCCATGAAGAAGAAGGACAAGCAAGGGGGGATGAACTGGAAGGGCGCACGCCGCTCCGTACTTATAGCCGGCGAGGGCCAACTGTCGGCCCCTACGATCGCCGGTAATCATGACCTGCTTTGCATGCAGGGACCTATCCAATCTGTGCAGTTGCCGAGGCGCCGTGGGGAAGTGGAGACGCCCACGTCCAATCAACCGCCATGCGGCGCCCAAGGCCGCAGGCTGTTAGGGCCCGCGGCGCTTCGCTCTTGCCCTTTTGCCTCCCTGCACGGCCAAGTCCGGGCGCGCGTTGGGCCCGAGGGCTACTGTCGGCGTTCTGGGAACGGTGGTCCCCAGACTTGCCTGCCTGCGGCCTGGCTCAAGGAGGGGCCCAGCACGGCCCATCTTCATCAACACAGACCCAAGACCCTCGCGAGGGGCAAAGCCTCGTGGGGAGGACGACACGGAGCTTCCTCAGGCACGACCTCATCAGGCTGGCTCGCGAGGAGGCGGAGAGATCAAGGCGGGGTACCTCACGAGGTGCCCGTGGCACAAGCCATGACGACCAAGGGCGCCAGGCGGGCGCCAGGCGGGCGCCAGCCCGCGCAGTGTCCTCCTTTCCTCTTTGGTGCAAAGGGAGCAAGCGCAGGCGAGAGCACCAAGTAAAGGCACCCGTTTCGGTGCAACGAGACCAAGACCAGTCCAACGGTAGGGAGGAAGTCATTGTGGAGCCCAAGCCAGCGTCACCACCAGAGCCTTTGGCAGGCGAGGACCAACTTTAGTCAGGATAAGTGTACCAGATGTTCCCCTTCAAAATGGCCAATTGTTGGCGCCCTTCCCGCTCAATATTTGGGAAGAGGCCCAGGGCCTTTGCCTATAAATAGGACTAGCCACCCCCAGGGTAGGGGGCAATCAAGAAGGGAGAATCTAGAAGCCAAGAGAGAAACTAGCTAGGATCGGATCGAGTAGCATCACACACACAGAGAGAGAGAAGGGCGACTGAACTCCTCCTAGCAGTTCTTCCCCCCAGCCAAGAACAGACCCTCGCGAGGCTGTTCTTCCTTGTATTGCTCATCATCATCAGTCCAAGAGGCAATCCACCACACCACACACTGGAGTAGGGTATTACACCACAACGATGGCCCGAACCAGTATAAACCCTGTGTCTCTTGTGCTGTTCTTTCCATAGCTTAGATCTTAGCGAGGCGGAGGGGTGCAGGTAGGTAGAAGGCGAAATCTCTGCGCGCACCCCAGTGTTCGAACCTCAAGGGTCTGCCGGAACCCAAAATCCGACAATCACGGAGATAAACAAACGGTGTGCATGCAAGTGCCGGAAAAATGAAGCGATAAACAATGTCTAAGCGCGTGCACTACTAGGAAAAGGCCTATTAATGGCGCACTGGTTTTGCCTACTAATGGCGCATTACCAGTGCGCCATTAGTAGCACGCCACTAGTATATCTTACTAATGGCGCACCACAGGTGCGCCATTAGTATCTGGTATACTAATGGCGCACCAACTAGTGCGCCATTAGTATGTAACAACATGCGCCATTAGTGTGCCTCCCGGGGGGCCATACGTAAGCATGGCTTTATCATACTAATGGCGCATTCTCTGTTGATGCGCCATTAGTATCCTTTGGCATACTAATCGCGCACCTAGTGGTGATGCGCCATTAGTATGAATATTTGGTTTTTTTCCTTTTCTGATTTTTGCGCAGGTTACAAAATATATTATTAGACAGAATATAAAATATATTATTAGACAGAATATAGACAGCAGCACACAGCAACATCAGATTCATCGAATACAATAGAAGATTAGTCTCCGAATACAATTCATCATATTAGTCTCCGAATTCAAAAGACCGAACAAAGATAAAAAATTACAAGTCTCAAGACCGCGAGTATCGAGTTTGTCTTCACATTACAAGTCGATATCGATCATCTAAACTACCATCACATAGAAGAGAGCTGTGGTCATCACGATGAGCATTATCGCGATCAAACTGGTCTTCATCCGGTTCCTCCAACGCTCCCTCCTCTCTCCCGCTAGATAGCGGGCGTATCTAGATTCGGCCTCCGCCCTAGTGGTGTACCCTTTGTAACTATTATCGCTGAAACGGTGAACCTGTCTCCGACACTCCTCCCAGTCGTCGTAGACTCCGGGAACCTTACCCTTGTACACGACATACGAGGGCATCTCTATGCACAAGCCAAACAACAGACAATACATAAGCAATATGTAAGTATGCAACAAAAGGATCGGAAGAGAAAAGCAAGACATTAATATCACGATTCATGGTCCTACTAATAAAGAGCATCGATTACATCTAAGTTGAACGACTGTCCAAACCAAAGAGACATACGAATTCATTAAAGTATAATTACAACATGAGCCAATCAATGTTTCAGAACTACACATCACTACTTTCGACTCGACTCATCGGACAGGAACGTGGATGAAGCCGCCGTTTGTCGTGATGGTCATGAAATCGCGGTCGTTGTCACCCTGCATTTGTAGCATTTCATCTATCTCACTGTTGGACGGTTGATATCTGAGGAAGAACTGCCCTGAGGTATGAAGGACATCTTGATGGATGATGTCCGCAAACTCCGACTGGATGCGAAAGAATTCTTGTCTGAGGTCCGCGTCCTGGACTGCCGATAAGCTCGCGGCCCAATCTTTGAGATTATCTGGTAGCAGAAGTTGATGATGGTCCCTTACGATCGCCCGCATGTGATGGAGGGCATAGTAGGCATCCTTCTAACCGCCAGGCGGCTGCTTGACGCAGCAGAACTTCGTATTGTGTGAGAACATGTGCTTGCCGTACTTACGAACTGCCCTGGCGAAGGTGCCTCCAGATTTGGTGTAGCCGGGGAGAACATCATCAAGAACTTTCTTGACATTTGTGTAGTCTATGTTGGAGTTACGGTTCGGGTCGAAATACGTGGCCATGGAATATTTCGGGCTTAAGAGGATGAGTGTGCAATGTGTGTCACTGCACAGAACACAGAATGTTAGAAAAAAAGAACGATCGAAATCTAAGAAATCATATGTTACGGGGCGGTTAAGGGATGACTTACTCGGGAAAGTAAGCCACAAGGAAGTTATCCTTATCTGGGTTTGCCAGAATGACGCCTTCGAGGTGTGAACTCGCAACTTGGCGGTCCCCAGCGCTGCTCAAGTGCTTGGCACGCATGTAGAAGGGGTCGACTATCACGATGTCTGGGGTCTTGTCTCTAATGATCCGCATCTCCATACTCAGCGAAAACAGCCGAACGAAGGTGTAGTGCAGCGGATGAAGGTTAAACATAGCAAAGATGTCATCAAACCGCAGGACAATCGTACCCCTGATGTCCCCATCCACAAAGCCCTTGCCCTCTGGCACCTTGGCCATGAAAACCGGGTATGCCACATCCTTCTCTCTAAGACGCCGCTTCTCCAAAGAAAGAACACTGTCGTGTAGACTCCGCATAGCACCGGTTGCAGCATTCAGCATATTTGGCGGTAGCATCGCCCTACCCGCCACATGCACCCTCCTCGAGATATCCTTAGGTGAAGGTGGCCCGTCCTGAGAACGGATCGAACTCGGCGCCAGCTGGCTCGCACCGGCGCCCTTGTTAGTCTCTCGTTTTCGTCCCTTCTTCTTGATCTCCTGTAATGGGACCGAGTTCTGCTCACAGACCGCCTTCTTGAGCGTGTTGGGGCTGATAATATTTCGCACCTCAGCTATTTGAGGCTCGGTGAAGGCGGGAGCTGGAGGCGTGTCCTGAGAACTGAACGCCAGACGACGCCTGTTGCAATTGGATTTCTCCGCCGTACCAGCAAGATCGCGGTCGTCTTGGTTGGGTTCTTGAGAAAGAGGCCCGTAGAACTCGTCAGCGTACCCATGTTCGGCAAAGTACTTATCAACTTTGGTAAATGTACCGTCGTCGTTGTCGTCGCCGTCCGGATCCTGTGCCATAGGGTTGTCCGGATCCTGTGCCATAGGGATGTCTGGCAGGTCCGGTAGTGTTGCGGCGTTCTTGCCATGGCTTGGCGCCGGCACGACTGGCGGTCTTGTCTGTGGGGTGGTGTCCCCCGCCCCCAAACGAATCTGGCTCTTCGGCCAAAGCAGGGGCCAGTTTACGCAGGTGCTGAGGGTCATCTCATCTTCTTCGTCGGCCCCAGCGGGTCGAATCGGAGGTAATAGCTCGTCGCAGCCTGGCAGCACCCGAACCACTTCAACCCTATACATTGTGGGTGGCATCGGATTACCGTGGAACATGGGGTTGCCCGGTTGAACGATTCTGCCCTTGGCGACATCGACCAACTCGGCGCCCATGAAATGCAGAAGAGTGCAAGGAACGTCGGCAGTGCCCTGCGAAAACATGTACAGGGTGTCAGGGATGCCCAGTCAAAGGCAAGGAGATGAAGTCATCGGCCGAGAGGCTTGGTTACCGTGATGCCGTCGAGCTTGGCTAATGTCGAGGCACCGCCAACGGCGGGCATGCAACTGACGGAGGGGGCGCTTGCTGGCGAGGTGCCGGCCGGCGTACACCCTGGTGCATTATGCTCCAATGCCCGTGCCGACGCCGGATACACGAATACCGCCTCCGCCGGAGACACCAATGGCGCTGCCGCCGGAGACACCAATGGCGCCGTCGGAGACACCAATGGCGCCGCTTGCGCGCTATGCGAGTTGCTGTCCGTGAAGCTGGGAATCGGGGGAGGCCCCTGTTGGCCGCCCGCAATCCACGTCGTCAGCCCATGAATCAACGTAGGCACCATGGCGTTGAGCGTCGTTCCAAGTTGTTATTGCACTTGCTCTTGGACAAGCTCCGGAATCCGCGCCACTTGTGCCTTGAGTTCTTCAACCTCGCGCGTCTGGCTTTCCGAGCTGGTCTTTTTGTCCTTCCGCACACCAGCGGTATAGTATGACCCCCATTTTGTGGACAAGCCTTTGCCGGCCACACGACCAGCTGATGTCGGCTTAGTGAGCTTATCCTTGTTTTTCATTACGTTCAACACCGTATTTAAAGGGGTGTCGAAAGGGGAGCTCTTAGACGACCCCGCGCTACTGCTTTCAGTGTCCTGCGAAAGGAACGTGAACCATTTAGAAATATTGGGGACTAATTATAGTGCAACCATATGGAGCTAATTACGCGGGGGTGTATTCCTTACCAGAAGAAGCTCAAGCGCCCTGGTCTTCGGATCCGTGGTAAGCTCCTTTCTTATCGGGTCCTCCTTGTACCGGGCCCTGACATAGTTCCTGGTCTGCTTGTCACCGCTGTATTTCTCGAAGCGGGGCGGTAGGCCTTGCTCAGCACGCTCCGCATCCTCCTTGTCCCATATAGGCTCCGCCACTCTGTAACCGCCAGGACTGAGTTTGTGTTCCCCTAAGTTCAACCCCCGCATTTCTTTCCCCCACTGACTTGATTCGGAGGTTGCACTGCTCTCGCACTTGATCTTGAACTCCTTGTACTCATCTTCGCTCATCAAAGGATATTTCGCCTTGATCTTCTCATAACTATCACCTTTATCAATCATTCTCTTCACCGCGCTTCTCCAAGTAGAAAGGGCCGTGCTCATCTTCGTGAGGGCGGCACTATTCACTTTATTCCCTGAGAGGCGTGTGTTTTCAAATTCGGCGGGGAACTTGTATCGTTCGTGCAGCTTCGTGAAGAGGAGGTTGCGCAAATTCCCTCGGTCCTTATGCCTAAGGTTCTCGGTGTTGATCGTGACGATGCTCCGGAGAATGCACCCGAGCTGAAGCGAGTACCCCTTGACTATATGTTTGGGCTCCGTTGGATTCCCGTCGGAGTCCACTTGAGTGAATTCCTCCTTGAGGGTGCGGAGCGCATTCGGGCGCCGGTCCTTCCTTTGCTTCTTCGGTTGGCTGCCATCTGTGTGTGCGCCGCCATCATCAGTGGTGGCATCCCCGGTGGCACCATCAGTGGTGTCATCCCCGACGCCACTAGGGGTTGTGTAATCAGGATCGGTGTCTTCCGCGGCGTCCTCATAGCGGTGAGGTTGTTCCTCCATCTCCTGGGACAGCTCCTAGAATTTCTTGCCGCCCGAACCACCGGCCTCATCGTTGTGGGCCATGTTTCGCTCTAAATAGGAAAAAAGTTTAGTCAAAAAGTTGGTTATTGTCAAGGAACAAGATCATGGTCTCATCATTTAGGGTTTGTCGACATCGAGGCACCCTAAAAGCCTAAGCTTTCATCATTTAGGGTTTGTCGACGCCGAGGCACCCTAAAAGCCTAAGCGTACATCATTTAGGTTCTCATCGGCACCGAGGCATCCGGGGCAGCCAAGTTAAGTTTTCATCATTTAGGGTTTATCGATGCCGAGGCACCCTAGGTTGGGCCTAATCACTTGGCTCTATTGCCACCTATGGTTTAATGCAGCAAGAATAAAGGGGCAGTTGATCCTACTTAACTAAGTACTAAGATACCCCGGCCCATGCATTAGTAGCAAGTACCTTATATGTCCGATTTTTAGCAAAGTCATGCTAAAATTCACGGAAAATTTCAGCATGACCTTTGCTGAAAATAGGACATATGGAGTACCCGAATTTGCCGGAACGGAAGTTAATCAACATTCCGGCAAACTCAAGGGCCTCTCGGGGTACCTGCAAAATCATCACGACACAATGGTCGGAGACAAAACCCAGCCACAGACCATATGGTCCTCTGCTTTCATATGGACAAAAATCAGCTCAACTTATGTGAGCTTCCATTCCAGATATAATATGTCACCCAACAAAAAATTATAGTGTATGGATCATGGCATTTTTTATTCTACATTTTTATTCTATGGATCATGCCAGGAAATTATAGTCTATGTCATTTTCTAAAACATATTTTTGCCATGGCAATTTTGAATCAATAGACATACTTCTCAAAAGAGGCATGATCAAATTCTGGTGCCCTTGACTTACTAGTATTTATCTCTTATGACTGATGAATGTGCATTGAGTCCAGAAGCAAAGACTCTACAGTGAAATGAAAAAAAACCTTGGAAATATATTTATGATAACTCTAAATGGATCAGAAGGTGCAGATGCACTTGTAAAAAAAGTATGCATTTGCAGCAGCTTTGTTCTGATTATGACACCATTCTGTTAAGAAGGAAAAATAACATTATCATCCCAAATCATGGTTGACCAGTTCAGAACTAATGCACATTGACCACATAATATTATTTTGCAACCACTCAGTTTGTCCTTGACTGGGACACTTGAAGCACAAAACAACTAATGCAGAGCTAGGTCTACTTTGGTTCTGACAGATCACATCCTGGTGCATATGTCGGGTTTTTTACTTAGAAAATACAAAACTTCTATTATTGTTTTTATTTTTAACCAGAGCCTAACCACCTCTACAGTTTACAAACTAATTCAGATAATCACTAATCAAGAAGATTGGTGATACATATGATGGATTTGTCAGTTTAGTGTTCCACTATGATGCATTGGTTCACCTGTGATTTCCTGATGGCACTGGCCATACCTTTGGTCATTTTCGTTGTAAATATTCCAGAGTTTGACTGCAACGATGCTTAAACAACAAGCTATTATCTTACTGATCTTGTACATATCTCCAAGTCTCTTGGGATCTTGTCCAATATTTTCTAAATGAGGCGATAGCTAAGGAAAACTAGTTCAGGCTTCTTGCTCTAGCTGGCAGACAAGTTAATGTAGAACTCTATTTTTTTCTTAGCTGGCACAAGTTTGTCTAGTGTGAACCTCAACTAATAAAATTGTTGTGTGTTAGGACCATACACTAGAAAGCCTCACTGTCTGGCTTTCAAACTGTTAACCTGTTGTACTGTAAGTACAAAAGATAACAAACTAACATATGGAGATTGTGAGAGAACCTAGAAAAATGCACTCCTCTTATAGTGATGCACAAACTAGAAACTGTATACCAAACACACAAATAGAAACCCAGCTCCGGGAACTAGAGTAGCATATTCAGTAAATCAACTTGTAGTGGGAAGTACAGCAAGTTAAATCAAGTAGTCAAAGACAATAGGATTAGTGTACTGAACCACGGAGCAGAGGTGGAGCAGAGAATGGAGTTGAGGTGGCCGGAGTTGAGGAAGACGACGGCGACCCGAGGAAGAGGACGAGGTGGATCCGGTGCTGTGCGGCTCCTCGGCGATGGCGGATCTCGTGTAGTCCACCTCCTGGATCGGCTGCGACGCGAACAAGGACACTGTTACTGCTCTGCTCTGCTCTGCTCTATGTAGCAAATCGACAGTAGCCAAGAACAGACCTTCCCAGCAGCGAGGTTCCGATGCGCAGCGCTGAAGAGATGGCGGGCCCGGCCTTGCTCCGCAGCCACGGCAGGAAAGCACCGTCCTCTTTCACCTGCGGGGCGGCAAATTTGATTCCATCGACATTCAGCAAAGGGGCGGGGGGGGGGGAATTTCTTCCTCTCTTTCTTTGCTTGCGGTGAACCCTAGCTAGCCCAGATAGCTCACCTTGGGGATGGCTGCGAGGGGAGCCGGAGCGGGTGTGGAGCGGGTGCGGGGGTCGTCGGAGCAGGCGCGGGGGAGCCGGAGCGGGTGTCGAGCGGGCGCGGGGGTCGTTGGAGCGGGCCGGGGGTCGTCGGAGCGGGTGTGGCGGCGGGGGAGGGAAGGGGAATCTCGCGAGGGAGAGGGAGGGGGGGATCGGGTGAAGGGGTATCCAGCTAGACACTATAGCAATGGCGCACCACCCTATGGTGCGCCATTAGTATTTTTTTTCTGATAGCAATGGCGCACCCTCCTCTGGTGCGCCATTAGTAATTTTTTTTCTGACAGCAATGGCGCACCCTCCTCTGGTGCGCCACTAGTAACATTTTTTTTCATTATTTCTTGTTGCATCTAATAATTTTTTTTATCAAATTTGTTATTTTCATGAGGACTAGAACAGAAGATATCATCAAATATCATCAATTTTTTTTGAAAATATCTTCAAAAAGTGGGGGAGGGTGCGGGTGTCGGCGGCGGCGGTGGAGCGGGCCGGGGGAAGGTGCCGGGTGTCGGCGGCGGCGGTGGAGCGGGGGAGGGTGCGGTGGGTCATCGGCGGCGGTGGAGTGGGGGAGGGTGCGGGGGGTCGTCGTCGGCGGTGGAGCGGGGGAAAAATATTGAATATGAAAAAATATCATCAAATTTGAAAAAATATTCATGAATTCAAAAAGTGCCCATGAAATATTCATGATATCAAAAAGTGCCCGAGAAATGAAGGCTACAATTTAAATACAATCGATCTTAGCTAGCTATCTGTTCACAATCTTCTTGCCCTTCTTTTTTGCAAATGGAGTTCTTCTGTGGAACGGACGTCCTTTAGGTAGGGTGGTCCTACTTCTTCTTGTCGTGTATGCTGCTACTTCATCGTCATCGTCATGTTCGATCTTCGGGTTGCCGTACTTGTCGAAGTCTTGCTCATTGGCTACTCCATCCATTCCAATGATCTTCCTTTTGCCTCTCCTCACGACAACACGACTGGGCTTTGACGGATCGGTAATGAAGAAGCATTGGTCCACTTGTGAAGCCAGTACCCATGGCTCATTTTTCGCGGTGACGTTTGCGCTCGCGGTCTTGGATTTGGCTTCGGGTATAACCATGGTGGTGAAATACCAGTATTATTTTAGGACACTCTTGGCCCATCTGACACGGAACATCGGGACCTTCTCTCCAGCGTAGCTCAGCTGCCAGATCTCCTCGATCCTTCCATAGTATCTGTCCTTGTCGTTACCGGTGTAGGATTCCATCGTTACCCCAGAGTTCTGATAACCATCGCTCTTCATGTCCTTGTCCTCGGTGTAGAATGTGTAGCCGTTGATATCGTACGCCTCATAGGTCATCAGGTTGTGCTTGGCGCCCTGTGACAAGGCGAATATGAGTTGTTCTTCCGCAGAAGAATCCTCATGTAAAGGCGTGAAACATGAGTTGTGCTCTTTGAGTATATCTCCGTCCGTCCTCTGTTGGCCTTGGTCATTGTACGTCTTCTCAATAAAGGTTTTGTGCTCTACCACCCAAGGATCGACCATGTCTATGTGTTGTAGCGCGACTAGGTTTGCTCTTTCAAAGTCGGCGAGTCCACCCTCGAAGTCGACATGCATTTCGCGGCGACCCTCACGGTGACCCCATCCAGCGAGCCTGCCGAGGTGCCTGTTGATGGGAAAACCAATGGGGTTCTCGATGCCTAGATAATTCGTGCAGTAGGAGATGCACTCTTCGGTCAGAAAGCCCCTGGCTATACTTCCCTCTAGACGTGACATGTTGCGAACGTATCCTTTGATGACACCATTCATCCTTTCGAACGGCATCATGCTGTGCAGGAACGTCGGCCCGAGTTGGATGATATCCTCCACGATATGGACCAGCAGATGCACCATAACGTTGAAGAATGCGGGCGGGAAGTACATCTCAAGCTCGCATAGTATCACCACGATCTCTTCCTGTAGCCTTCTGAGTTGCCTCACGCCAATCGACTTCCGAGAGATGACGTCGAAAAAGTTGCATAGGCCAAATAGCGTTTCACGGACGTGCGCGTCCATGATCCAACGGATTGCAACTGGAAGTATCTGTGTCATCAGCACGTGACAGTCGTGAGACTTCATCCCGCTGAACTTCTACTTCGCTGGGTCTAGGTATCTGCTTATCTTCCCCGCGTAACCGTAAGGAAGTTTTACTCCTAGGAGGCAGGTGAAAAACTGCTCGATCTCCTCCTGACTTAGAGTGAAGCACGCGGGAGGGTAGTCATTTCCGGTCTTCTTGGCCTTTTTGCCTTTGCGACGACTTTCTGTGTCCTGCTTCGCCTCATCATCATCATCATCATCATCATTAGCGTGAAGCTCCTGCCTGATGCCCATTGATTTCAAGTCTGCCATTGCTTTCGGCCCATGTTTGGTCCTCTCTGGCATGTTGAGCAGGGTACCAAGCAGACTCTCGCACACGTTCTTCGTGATATGCATGACATCAAGGCTGTGAGGCACACGGTGGATCTTCCAGTACGGCAAGTCCCAGAAAACAGACCTCGTTTTCCATACCTTCAGCAGCGGCTCTGGCGCCTTTCGCTTCTTTCCCGGCTCTGGCGCCTTTTGCTTCTTTCCCGGCAGTGGGCAGTCTTTCCAATTTTTCAACAGCTCGTCTATTTCCTCGCCGCTCCTCGTACACGGGCGTTTTCGGGGTTCGGTTTCACCATCGAACAGATCCTTCCGTTTCCTCCACGGGTCATCATCACGAAGCCACCTTCGATGTCCCATGAACACGGTTTTCGAAGACTCGGGATCTCTATCTAGCTGGCGATACGTTGTGTCATCCATGCACCTTACACATCCAGAAAATCCGTGGACTACCTGCCCCACGAGATATTCGTAACCGAGATAGTCGTGCACCGTCGTGAGCAGTGCGGCTCTCATAGGGAAATATTCTTTCTCTGCGGCGTCCCACGTATTGGCTGGCGTTTTCCAGATACAGATTGATGTCGTTCCCTGGTTGTTTCGGCCCTTCAATTAGCATACTCATGTGAATGTACTTCCTCTTCATGCACAACCAGGGGGGAAGGTTGTACATCCACACAAACACAGGCCAGGTGCTATGTGTGCTTCTCTGGCTGCCAAACGGATTAACTCCATCGGTGCTCGCGCCCAGCACGATGTTCCTTGGATCCTTCCCAAATTCTGGCTATTAGAAGTTCAACGCTTGCCACTGGCTCGCATCCTTAGGGTGACTCAGCATCTTGTCTTTTTTATTTATCTCCGGATCATTTCCGTTATCTTCCCGCTTCTTCTCCTCCCTATCCACGTGCCAACGCAGGAGCTTTGCTACCTTAGGGTCCGTGAAATACCGCTGCAGACGAGGAGTGATCGAAAAGTACCACACCGATTTTCGAGGAGCTTTCTTCCTCTTCTTGTATCGAGTGACGCCGCACACCGGACATATGGTAGACTCCGCGTGCTCATCCTGATAAATGATACCATTGTTCATGCACACATGGTATTTCACGTGCGGTAAATCCAGAGGACACACGATTTTCTTCGCCTCCTCGAAACTGGTCGGGCACTTGTTCCCCTTGGGAAGACGTTCGTGCCAGAATGACATGTTCTCGTCGAAGCATGCGTCGGTCATTTTGTGTTTTACCTTCATCTCCAAAGCCATGAGCGTTACTTTCAGGTGGGTATCCTCGGGCCTGCATCCTTCATACAATGGAGTAACCACGTCCATCTCCAGTTGATCCAGCTTGGCTTTCTCTCGGGCGGCAGCTCTTGCGTTATCCGTCTGCTTGAGAAGCAGCTCTTGAATATGAGGGTCCTGCACCCAGCCTCCATCGTCGTCTGCTCCGGCATCTTCATCTTCATGATCATGCCCTTCGTATTGATCTTCCTCATCATCATGTACGACATCTTCTACATGATGACTGTGTACAGCATCACCGTCGTGATCATGTCCTGGAGATTCTTCGTCTTCTCGCCCGCCCTCGCCGCGGTGGTACTTGTCTTGTTACCCTTCCTCATTTCTTGCCCGGCCCCGGCCATGGACAACTTCATAGTCATCTTCATCACCTTGCCACTGATAGCCATCCATGAAACCACGCAAGAGCAGGTGGTCCCGCACCTGCCCGGAATCCGGGTCCGCAATAAGGCTCTTCAGCTTGCATCTTTGACACGGACATCTTATCTCCGTCTCATTCTTTTGAAGCATCTCGGCCTTCGTGGAGCTCCAAAACCTATTCACGATGCCTTCAGTCATCGTGCGGACCATGGTCGCCCGCGGGGTAGAGAAAAACGATATTTTAGAACCAAGAAAAAATTTGGCATGACCTTCCCTAAAAATAGGACCAAAAAGAATGCATAGTGCCAAAATTCTCGCTGAAACGAAAATGAATCAAAACATTCTGGAAAAATATTGGCAACTATCGCATTTCAAATACCGATACCTTCAAACACAAACATATATGCAACACCACAAACACATGCAACACCACAAACATACATAGATCTAGCTAGGCCACAGAAAGTGCATGTGCACGTTGTTGGAGCGAGCTAGGGAGAAAAAAAGTAGATCTACATCATGAAGATAGCTTTCCCCTTACTTACCTATCAAAAAAAAGGTAATTTCACCACTTAATTTTGATGAATCTATGGTGGAAATGAGGTGAGGAGGAGGAGGCAGCCGAAAGCTTGGAGAAGGAGGTGGAGGGAATGAAGTGGGGAAAGTGAGTGGGTAGGTGTGGGGCTGTCCAAAATATCTTGTTGGGGTCCCAGGTTACTAATGGCGCACCACAAGGAAATGCGCCATTAGTAACCCTGGTTACTAATGGCGCACCTGCAGGTGGTGCGCCATTAGAAGTTTTGCAAAAAAGTAAAAAATATAAATATATATACTAATGGCGCACCGTGTAATAGTGCGCCATTACTAGTTTAAACTAGTAATGGCGCACTGTGAAACGGTGCGCCATTAGTAGTTTTGCAAAAAAAAAAAGAATAAGAAAAAAATTACAGTAATGGCGCACTCTCTGCCTGGTGCGCCATTACTAGTTAGAACTAGTAATGGCGCATTGTCGACCTGATGCGCCATTAGTATGTATGGAAAATGGAAAAAAAATTAATACTAGTGGCGCACCCTGTTTCTGGTGTGCCATTAGTGTCTTCCACACTAATGGCGCATCACCAACAGGTGTGCCATTAGTATATAGTAGTGGTGCACTACTTCCCTGGTGCGCCATTAGTATCAATCCTATCTATAGCCCTTTTCCTAGTAGTGGTGTGTTTGTGTGTGTGTGTGAGAGAGAGAGAGAGCGAAATCTCAAAACAAAAGGTGCTCTGCTGGAATCCTATTGTATGTATTCATATGGTTCTGGAACTCGAGTTAACCTTAGGCATATGTGTGAGAGACATAATTATACTTTGAGACATTAGTGGTTGTGGGTGGGTGGAATTAAAGGGGTGGGCGTGTTCGACAAAGAGAGCGTGTGTGTTTATGTGCGAGAGACTTGTAGGATGGGGTAGAAAGAAGAATTCTAACCTTGACGGAGGGAGAGAAATACACAAAGTGCGCGTGTGTGATTCCAATGCCCACGGGGAAATGAGATATGTATGCGTGTGAGATAGATTGCACAATTCATTCACGTATCACTATCTAGCGATCGTGGACGTGCATCGCTTGAACATAAATCAATATCTACTTCGTATCGTGGCCAAAGGTACAATATCGATTCAACGCTATAAAGATTGGACACTCACATATCACATTTTTTCTATCTAAATAAACCTTTTCAATTGCGCATGCCAAAGTTACAGTGATGTTTCTTCAAACAACCAATGTAGCAATCATGTACATGCACCATTGTTACTCTTGCATTCAAATTCATTAGTCTTGGATGATTTAAGGTTCTATTATGAAGTAATATATGTAATATTCATATATGAATTCAACGGGTACACAATTTATGAAATGGAGGCTATGTAATCATATGAGGTAACACTTTTAAGTAGCGGACTACAATATCCATTTCTTTTGTGGGACTACAATATCCATTTCTTTTTGTGTGCCTCTACACTAACACGTCAATGCATTATGTGTAAAGTAAATAACCAATGGCACTAAATTATCTATTTACACGAGAAATACATAGGCTGAGCGTTTGATCCTTTTTTGAACGCGCGTCTACACCCGTACGATTGGCCGCGCCCGTGTGAACGTCCAAGTTATCGGCGCATCATCCCGAGTCATTGTCTTTTTTTGGGGTGGACTTCACACCAGTTATTAACTGTTGACGTATGCCCCGTGTACACAGTCTCACATGACCTTCCCGCTAGCACAGTCCAAAATTAGTTGGAACTAGATACGAACGATCCCGCGGGCGGCAAAATCTCCCGCCTCCTTCTAAAATTTCTGCCACCTAGTCTTTAGCATGTGAAATTCCCCTTTTATCCTTGGTGCACGGAGAACAACAGTTACAATACCGCCCTCATCTACATAATAGGTCAGGGATGCTTTGGTAACATCCGGTCCCCCCCCACCACACGGCACCCCCATTTCCTCCCCCCCTCCAGCAAAAACGACTAACTCCACAGCACCAGAGCATCTTACATGACACCATCCTTACTTCATCAGCCTTTCTACCCCTCCCCTCTCGAAACCCTAGACTGCTCATCCACCGGCTTACCAGAGCCCATTCACTGCCAGCGGCGTCCACCTCGTCGGATCTGCTTCTGTGGCCGGATCTACCCCTCCCACCTCCACTAGAAACAAGTAGACCGCTTATCCACCACTGTACCACAGCCCATTCAGTGACGGCCTTGTCCACGGCGCCGGATCTGCTTCGTCGGTACTCTCGTCAACCGCAGCGCATCTACAGCGACTCATTCGTACTCCCCACCGGAGATACTTCGTCCACACACCCCGGAGCCGCCCCACCGACGGCCCCGTCAATGGCCTCTAATCCTCTGCGCCGACACCTTCCTCAACCCTATCGGAGCCGCTTCACCAACACCATCGTCAACCCTACCGGAGTAGCTTCGCCTATGCCATTTTCAACCCTACCGGGGCTGCTTTGCCAACTCACAAGTCCACTGCCTCAGATCCGCTTCATCGCACCCTCATCCAACCTACCGGAGCAGCTTCTGACGCCCCATCCACGGCCGTAGATCCACATCGTCGACACCATCCTTAACCCAACCACCGGAGCAGCTTCACCGACGCCCTCATCCACGGCCACAGATCCGCTTCACCCACACTGTAGTCCACCCTACCGGAGCCGCTCCACAAACACCCTACTTGACGGTTCTAAATCTCCTTACTAGACCCCGACAGCCAGTGCAGCTTCATCACCCTTGACGATTCTAACCTGATTCCCACCATCTGGCAAGATGCCAAGCACCCGCCACGGCCTAGGTACTTGTCACCTTTAAACCCGTCCAGCATCACCTGCCCGATGTAATTCAAATATACTAACAGGTCAATGTTACCTGTTATGTAGCTGGCAAAAACTACAAGGACGATGTTTCTTCTGGATCTAACAGCTTGGCCAACCAAGATCCCGGACTGAGGCATTGCTATGATCTTGTAAGTGCGTCTCTCTCTCTCTTGTATTGTTTTGTGCCTGCCAGCGTGCTTTGGTAGGATTTTCAACCAGTAATCCTTTTGTGCAGACAATATTTCTACTACTGGATGCTAAATTAGATATGCAGATGTCATACATGATACTACCTCGTAACTCCATTCCTAAATATAAGTCTTTCTAGAGATTCCACTATAGGCTACATACGGAGCAAAATGAGTGAATCTACACTCGAAAATGCATGTATATACATTTGTATGTGGTCCATACTGGAATCTCTACAAATACATATATTTAGGAACAGGGGTAGTACATTACACAAAATCATAGGTGGCATGTAGGAATTCCATTGCACTACATTAGGCTCCCTTAGAGTGCCTGCTAGTCCAACACACAAAGTCATGGCTAGTTTATGCTACGCACACAATCGTTACTTGGTGGTTTAAATATGCGCGAGGGATATGCAATGTATTATCATGTAGAGATGTCTGAAATTAGCCGTGTTAACTTGCAGATGGGGTTACACAATGAAAAAGTACAAGATGTATGTGGCAATTTCATGGAACATCGCAAAAAAGGAGAGGCAACAGTGAGCCTATACAGTGTGCTATGGTAGGTCACTCCTCCATTGCAATCATGGCGACATGTGATTTGTATGTCAGTTCTATTGGCCAAGTTTCTTAGGCACAATTTTTACGAGTTATCCTCAGAAAATAAGCACCTGTGAATATAAGCTCCAGGTAATAAGCCAACCAGTTCTTTTCATTGCCTTCCTTTTCAGCTTATCTTTGGTACGATCAGTGAAAAGTCTAGATTGCATTATATTTTGTCATTTTGCTGCCCATATGAAAATTAATTTGACTTGCAAACATCACAAATTGAACCCAGTGCAGTAATTAACATGATAGGAAAACAGACCATCACTATTTGTTCAAAATGCAAATACAAAGGTACCATCTACTTCGCACAATCTACTTTGGTCAATGTCTTCCATAGAGATCCCATTGCCTAATTTAAACAAAGAACGCATGACCCACATTTAAATGAAGAACAATTATTTATTGAAATTCGATGGTCCAAGTGGCTGGTTATTATCATACAGCAGCACCACCTGAAAGCATCATATAGCAGCAGCAACAACTCATAACAACTCATCATACAGCAACATCAGTGTGCAATTCATCATATACCAGTAGTAGCTCATAGCAATTCATCATATAGCAGCAGCAGGAGCACCTCATAGCAATTCATCATATAGCAGCAGCAGGAGTAGCTCATAGCAATTCATCATATAGCAGTAGCAGTAGCAGCTTATAGCAACTCATCATATAGCAGCAACAGATCATAGCAATTCATCATATAGCAGCAGCAGGAGCAGCTCATAGCAACGCATCATATAGCAGCAGCAGAAGCAGCTCATAGCAATTCATCGTATAATGGATCAGAATGAAAATTTGTCAAAAAATCAGAGGAGATCCTCGCCTTGTTGGATGAGCTCATCCTTCAACATCACCTCAAGGCCACGGCCTGGGAGGAGGGGAGGGGGAATAAGGTGCCTTCTGCCACAGTGTAGCATCAGCCGTAGTTGTGCGGCGCCTGCTGGAGTAGTGCGTTGGACGGACCACAGTGGAGCAGCTGCTGGAGACCATGAGAATGAGGGGCGACACCAGAGGGAGGAGCAGCCGGCGAGATTTGGTCCTACCCACATGTAGCCTAGCTGGACAGAGCATCGTCGAGGACCAGGCCAGATGGGACCAGCGGAGACGGCTCGCTGGAGGAACCCTAGCATTGCAGGTAGGGGATCATGGTAGAGGGAAATGGGAGATGAGATGCAAGCGGGCAGAGCAATGGACGCTTGCGTGTTTGTTTTTACATGAGGGTCAGGTGTGACATGGGCGTGAGCAGTTGCATTTTGAGTGTAATATAGGCAGACAGCAGAGTCATTTCACTATTCCCCTTCCCTTCAATTTTTAGTGAGCTTCTACCCGAAACACCCCCCTCCTAAGCGAAATAAGTTAAGCCCAAGGCCATAACTCAAAAATGACTTCTTTACATCTTTTATGGCTTATTTTGACAATAAGCTCTGAAAAGGTGGAATCAAACTGGCCCTTAACCTGCAATTCAATTGTGCGTGCAATGATGAATCACTCCTGCGTGCTATAGTGTACATTTAGGCATCATCATACATGACATAACCTAATACATGTGCATTCCATTGTAGAATCTGGAATATGCAAAGTTTATGTTAGTTCATACGTTGCCCATGATGTTTAAATGCCCCTTAAATCTAGTCAGTCAAGTGATGGTCTTTAAGCCTCCTTCTTTGCTTCTTTTCTTGATACTCCCTCCTTCCATCTATATAGGGCCTAAGGTGTTTTTTGAGACCACCTTTAACTATTGATAAGACTAATAATACATGAGATGTATAACATGAAAATTATATCATTGGAAGCTCCTTTCACGTACAAATTTGACTGTATGCTTTGTGTAACTTGCATGTCATATATTATTGCTATAACACTTGGTCAAAGTTAGCCTCAAAAAATGATTAGGCCCTATATAGATGGAAGGAGGGAGTATGTAAGATTTTCTCACACATCTGTTTAATTGCTTGTTTGCATTAGCCAGCCATACCAAGACTATTTGCCTTGATTACTTGTTGTTCTTGGCCTAACACTCTAACAGAGCTTGTCAATGATTTAAACACTAAGGGCTGCTATAGTGGGGCTTTGTCTAACTCATAGGTGACATAAAGGTTTGGTTGTACACTAAAGTAGGCTCTACAAGAGTACCTGGAGATCCAGTTCGAAGGTATCCCTAGTTTTTACATAGTGCACAGATAGAAAATGCTCATTTCATTGTGTTCAAGTGCAAGAGATGTGGCATGTTTCATTATGTGGTGTTGTTTTGTTATAATCTCATCCTTCTGTGTTGTTCACACACTGGAAAGTATGCATGTTTATCTTCCATGGAGACGAGAAACTAGTTTGTGTCACCTTGCAGAGAGGGTGCAATGAAGATAAGATTGAGGATTTCCAAGCACAAGATGTTAGGAAGGAGCCTTGCAAGAGAAGTAGGAGCAGCGATGAGCCTATTCAACCAGTTAAGGTAAGTCACTGTATCCAACTCAATAGTTCAATTCCTTGTTTGTTTCAGGCATAGTTAATTTGCTCTTTTCAATTGTTTTATTTGTCCTCAGTTGATGAGATGCCCAAACAATGATGCCTGATGTTGGGTACTTGTACAACTATTAGTTGACATAATTAAAGGCCTTACCATTAAATTACTCTGGCGAAGTGTGCCTGAAGCCTTGAAATCTATTAACAACCTATTACTGCATGATGCTCACAATCTAGTTTATACTAGGCTAATGATTACATAGTTTTGCTTGCTGTAGTAGGTTTGTATGAACCCCTCTGCTGTTCATTATGTGAGCTACCGAATGCCCAACTGCTTGCTTACTTATACGCAACATGCTGTCTAAATTTGTAACTTGTCTGTGTTTTGGATTTGGCCCCAACATCATGCTCCTCTGGTGAGCTAAGAGAGATTTCTGTATGCAGGCTGCACAGACTGCCATTTTAATAATTTTTAAAAATATCACCTGCTTATGCTTCATGACGTGTATCATTATTGTTAGTACCGTTTTGCCATGTACAAAATAGTCTATCTTGCTCGCTTCACTGTTGTAACTATATTTTTGCCCTAGTCATGTGTACTTACAGAAACATTTCAGGATGAAGTGACATCAACACAAAGATCTACAAGCAGTGCGGCATGGAAGTTACCGAATGATTATGGATTGGAATTGGAATGTGATGATGTTCTCGAGCATCAACTAGAGGTGGCAAGACAACGTGTACATGATTCTCAATGTACAATCAACAAGTTGATACTGGACATGCAGGTATTAGATGCAGGAGTCAAAAAAATGAAACAAGACACTGAGGTAACCACGAAGGAATTGGAGATTTTGCATACTGAAATTTGCGCTATCTGAATCCGACCAATCCTATTTTCTGAAGAGATTATAGTTCAAATGGTAAGTTATGTTGATTCGTGTCCATGATGTATGAGATTTATTTTTCTAGTGTATGTAATTTGTTGTTTGTGTACGCTTTATTATCACTGGTGCCGAACTATAATGCCCAGTGGGTATATTCGGCTATAATTTCTGAAGGAAATATGCCCTAGAGGCAATAATAAAGTTGTTATTTATATTCCCTTATATCATGATAAATGTTTATTATTCATGCTAGAATTGTATTAATCGGAAACTTAGTACATGTGTGAATACATAGACAAACAAAGTGTCACTAGTATGCCTCTACTTGACTAGCTCGTTGATCAAAGATGGTTAAGTTTCCTAGCCATGGACAAAGAGTTGTCATTTGATAAACAGGATCACATCATTAGAGATGATGTGATTAACTTGACCCATCCATTAGCTTAGCATGATGATCTTTTAGTTTGTTGCTATTGCTTTCTCCATAACTTATACAATTTCCTATGACTATGAGATTATGCAACTCCCGATTACCGGAGGAACACTTAGTGTGCTATCAAATATCACAACATAACTGGGTGACTATAAAGATGCTCTACAGGTGTCTCCGATGGTGTTTGTTGAGTTGACATAGATCGAGATTAGGATTTGTCACTCCACGTATCGAAGAGAGATCTCTAGGCCCTCTCGGTAATCCACATCACTATAAGCCTTGCAAGCAATGTAACTAATGAGTTAGTTATGGGATGTAGCATTACAGAAATGAGTAAAGAGACTTGCCGGTAATGAGATTGAACTAGGTACTGAGATACCGACGATCGAATCTCGGGCAAGTAACATACCGATGACAAAGGGAACAACGTATGTTGTTATGCGGTTTGACCAATAAAGATCTTCGTAGAATATGGAGGAACCAATATGAGCATCCAGGTTCGCTATTGTTTATTGACCGGAGATGAGTCTCGGTCATGTCTACATAGTTCTCGAACCCGTAGGGTCCGCACGCTTAACGTTCGATGACGATCGATATTATGAGTTTATGTGTTTTGATGTACCGAAGGTGGTTCGGAGTCCCGGATGTGATCACGGTCATGACAAGGAGTCTCGAAATGGTCAAGACATAAAGATTGATATATTGGACGACTATATTCGGACACCGGAAGTGTTCCGGGTGGTTTCAAATAAAACCGCAGTGCCAGAGGGTTACCGACCCCCCCCCCCCGGGGGAACTAATGGACCTAGATCGGCCTTAGTGGAGAGAGAGAGAGAAGGGCGGCCAGGGCAGGCCGCGCGCCCCTCCCCCTTGAGTCCGAATTGGACTAGGAGGGGGCGGCGCCCCCCTTTTTCCTTCCCCTCTCCCACTCCTTCCTTCCCCCTCCTAGTAGGACTAGGAAAGGATGAATCCTACTCCTACTAGGAGGAGGATTCCTCCCTGCCTTGGGTGCCCCAAGGGCCGGCCGGCCTCCCCCTTGCTCCTTTATATACGGGGCAGGGGGCACCCTAGAACACACAAGTTGACATTGTTTAGCCGTGTGCGATGCCCCCCTCCACCATAATCCACCTCGGTCATATCATTGCAGTGCTTAGGGAAGCCCTGCACCGGTAGCTTCATCATCACAATCATCACACCGTCGTGCTGACGAAACTCTCCCTCGACACTTAGCTGGATCTAGAGTTCGCGGGACGTCACCGAGATGAACGTGTGCTGATCGCAGAGGTACCATATCTTTGGTGCTAGGATCGGTCGGATCGTGAAGATGTTCGACTACATCAACCGCATTGTCATAACGCTTCCGCTTACGGTCTACAAGGGTACAGGGACTATACTCTTCCCTCTCGTTTCTATGCATCACCTTGATAAATATTGCGTGTGCGTAGGAATTTTTTTGAAATTACTGCGTTCCCCAACAGTGGCATCCGAGCCAGGTCTATGTGTAGATGTTATATGCACGAGTAGAACACAAAGGAGTTGTGGGCGTGGGTATATACATATTGCTTGCCATCACTAGTTGATTCTTGATTCAGCGGTATTGTTGGATGAAGCGGCTCAGACCGACATTACGCGCACGCTTACGTGAGACTGGTTCTACTGACGTGCTTCACACACAGGTGGTTGGTGGGTGTCAGTTTCTCCAACTTTAGTTGAATCAGATTCAATGAACAGGGTTCTTTCTGAAGATGAAAAAGCAATCACTATACCGTGTTGTGGTTTTTTATGCGTAGGTAAGAACGGTTCTTGCTCAGCCTGTAGCAGCCACGTAAAACTTGCAACAACAAAGTAGAGGACGTCTAACTTGTTTTTGCAGGGCATGTTGTGATGTGATATGGTCAAGACATGATGCTAAATTTTATTGTATGAGACGATCATGTTTTGTAACAGAGTTATCGGCAACTGGCAGGAGCCATATGGTTGTTGCTTTATTGTATGGAATGAAATCACCATGTAATTGCTTTACTTTATCACTAAGTGGTAGCGATAGTCGTAGAAGCAATAGTTGGTGAGACGACAACGATGCTTCGATGGAGATCAAGGTGTCAAGCCGGTGACGATGGTGATCATGACGGTGCTTTGGAGATGGAGATCAAAGGCACAAGATGATGATGGCCATATCATATCACTTATATTGATTGCATGTGATGTTTATCCTTTATGCATCTTATTTTGCTTAGTGTGGCGGTAGCATTATAAGATGATCTCTCACTAAATTTCAAGGTACAAGTGTTCTCCCTGAGTATGCACCATTGGTACAGTTCGTCGTGCCGAGACACCACGTGATGATCGGGTGTGATAAGCTCTACATTCACATACAACGGGTGCAAGCTAGTTTTGCACACGCGGAATACTCGGTTTAAACTTGACGAGCCTAGCATATGCAGATATGGCCTTGGAACACTGAGACCGAAAGGTCAAGCGCGAATCATATAGTAGATATGATCAACATAGTGATGTTCACCATTGAAAACTACTCCATCTCACGTGATGATCGGGCATGGTTTAGTTGATATGGATCACATGATCACTTAGATGATTAGAGGGATGTCTATCTAAGTGGGAGTTCTTAAGTAATTTCATTATTTGAACATTAATTTATCATGAACTTCGTACCTGATAGTATTTTTCATGTCTATGTTGTTGTAGATAGATGGCCTGTGTTGTTCTTCCATTGAATTTTAATGAGTTCCTAGAGAAAGCTAAGTTGAAAGATGATGGTAGCAATTACACGGACTGGGTCCGTAACTTGAGGATTATCCTCATTGCTGCACAGAAGAATTATGTCCTGGAAGCAATGCTAGGTGACAAACCCGCTGCAGAACACCTGGCAGAGCAAAACTGATGACTACTCGATAGTTCAGTGTGCCATGCTTTATGGCTTAGAACCGGGACTTCAACGACATTTTGAACGTCATGCAGCATATGAGATGTTCCAGGAGTTGAAGTTAATATTTCAAGCAAATGCCTGGATTGAGAGATATGAAGTCTCCAATAAGTTCTATAGCTGCAAAATGGAGGAGAATAGTTCTGTTAGTGAACATATACTCAGAATGTCTGGGTACCACAACCACTTGACTCAGTTGGGAGTTAATCTTCCTGATGATAGTGTCATTGACAGAGTTCTTCCATCACTACCACCAAGCTACAAGAGCTTCGTGATGAACTATAATATGCAAGGGATGGATAAGACAATTCCCGAGCTCTTCGCAATGCTAAAGGTTGCGGAGGTAGAAATCAAGAAGGAGCATCAAGTGTTGATGGTCAACAAGACCACCAGTTTCAAGAAAAAGGGTAAAGGGGAGAAGGGGAACTTCAAAAAGAACAACAAGCAAGTTGCTGCTCATGTGAAGAAGCCCAAGTTTGGTCCTAAGCCTGAGACTGAGTGCTTCTACTGCAAAGGGACTGGTCAATGGAAGCGGAACTGCCCCAAGTATTTGGCAGAGAAGAATGATGGCAAAGTGAAAGGTATATTTGATATACATGTTATTGATGTGTACCTTACTAATGCTCGCAGTAGCGCCTGGGTATTTGATACTGGATCTGTTGCTAATATTTGCAACTCAAAATAGGGGCCACGGGTTAAGCGAAGATTGGCTAAGGACGAGGTGACGATGCGCGTGGGAAATGGTTCCAAAGTCGATGTGATCGCCGTCGGCACGCTACCTCTACATCTACCTTAGGGATTAGTTTTAGACCTAAATAATTGTTATTTGGTGCCAGGGTTGAGCATGAACATTATATCTGGATCTAGTTTGATGCGAGACGATTATTCATTTAAATCAGAGAATAATGGTTGTTCTATTTATATGAATAATACCTTTTATGGTCATGCACCCTTGATGAGTGGTCTACTTTTACAAAATCTTGATAGTAGTGATACACATGTTCATAGTATTGAAGACAAAAGATATAAGTTTAATAATGATAGTGCAACTTATTTGTGGCACTGCCGTTTTGGTCATATTGGTGTAAAGCGCATGAAGAAACTCCATGCTGATGGACTTTTGGAATCACTTGATTATGAATCACTTGATGCTTGCGAACCATGCCTCATGGGCAGGATGACTAAAACTCCATTCTCCGGAACTGTTGAGCGAGCAACAGACTTGTTGGAAATAATACATACTGATGTATGCGGTCCAATGAGTGTTGATACTCGCAGTGGGTATCATTATTTTCTTACCTTCATAGATGATTTAAGCAGATATGGGTATATCTACTTGATGAAACATAAGTCTGAAACATTTGAAAAGTTCAAAGAATTTCAGAGTGAAGTGGAAAATGATCGTAACAAGAAAATTAAGTTTCTACGATCTGATCATGGAGGTCTACGATCTGATCATGGAGGTGAATATTTGAGTTATGAGTTTGGTCTTCATTTGAAACAATGCAGAATAGTTTCGCAACTCACGCCACCTGGAACACCACAATGTAATGGTGTGTCCGAATGTCGTAACCGCACTTTATTGGATATGGTGCGATCTATGATGTCTCTCAGTGATTTACCGCTATCGTTTTAGGGGTTATGCTTTAGAGACAACTACATTCATGTTAAATAGGGAACCATCAAAATCCGTTGAGACGACACCTTATGAACTGTGGTTTGGCAAGAAACCCAAGTTGTTGGTTCTTAAAGTTTGGGGCTGCGATGCTTATGTGAAAAAGCTTCAACCTGATAAGCTCGAACCCAAATCGGAGAAATGTGTCTTCATAGGATACCCAAAGGAGACTGTTGGGTACACCTTCTATCACAGATCCCATGGCAAGATATTCGTTGCAAGAATGGATCCTTTCTAGAGAAGGAGTTTCTCTCGAAAGAAGTGAGTGGGAGGAAAGTAGAACTTGATGAGGTAATTGTACCTACTCCCTTATTGGAAAGTAGTTCATCACAGAAATCAGTTCCAGTGATTCCTACACCAGTAAGTGAGGAAGCTAATGATGATGATCATGAAACTTCTGATCAAGTTACTACCGAACCTCGTAGGTCAACCAGAGTAAGATTCGCACCAGAGTGCTACGGTAATCCTGTTCTCGAGGTCATGTTACTTGACCATGACAAACCTACGAACTATGAGGTAGCGATGAGGAGCCCAGATTCCGCAAAATGGCTTGAGGCCATGAAATCTGAGATGGGATCCATGTATGAGAACAAAGTGTGAACTTTGGTTGACTTGCCCGATGATCGGCAAGCCATAGAGAATAAATGGATCTTCAAGAAGAAGACTGACGCTGACGGTAATATCACTGTCTACAAAGCTTGAATTGTTGCGAAATGTTTTCGACAATTTCAAGGAGTTGACTATGATGAGACCTTCTCACCCGTAGCGATGCTTAAGTCCGTCTGAATCATGTTAGCAATTGCCGCATTTTATGATTATGAAATTTGGCAAATGGATGTCAAAATTGCATTCCTTAATGGATATCTTAAAGAAGAGTCGCATATGATGCAACCAGAAGGTTTTGTCAATCCAAAAGGTGCTAACAAAGTGTGCAAGCTCCAACGATCCATTTATTGACTGGTGCAAGCCTCTCAGAGTTGGAATATACGCTTTGATAGTGTGATCAAAGCATATGGTTTTATACAGACTTTTGGAGAAGCCTGTATTTACAAGAAAGTGAGTGGGACCTCTGTAGCATTTCTGATATTATATGTGGATGACATATTGTTGATTGGAAATGATATAGAATTTCTGGATAGTATAAAGGGATACTTCAATAAGAGTTTTTCAATGAAAGACCTCGGTGAAGCTGCTTACATATTGGGCATCAAGATCTATAGAGATGGATCAAGACGCTTAATTGGTCTTTCACAAAGCACATACCTTGACAAAGTTTTGAAGAAGTTCAAAATGGATGAAGCAAAGAAAGGGTTCTTGCCCATGTTACTAGGTGTGAAGTTGAGTCAGACTCAATGCCCGACCACTGCAGAAGATAGAGAGAAAATGAAAGTCATTGCATATGCTTTAGCCATATGTTCTATCATATATGCAATGTTGTGTACCAGACCTGATGTGTGCCTTGCTATTAGTTTAGCAGGGAGCTACCAAAGTACTCCAGGAGTGGATGAGAGGATAGCGGTCAAGAACATCCGGAAATACCTGAAAAGGACTAAGGATATGTTTCTCGTTTATGGAGGTGACAAAGAGCTCGTCATAAACGGTTACATTGATGCAAGCTTTGACACTGATCCGGATGACTCTAAGTCACAAACCGGATACGTATTTTTATTAAATGGTAGAGCTATCAATTGGTGCAGTTCCAAGCAAAGCATCGTGGCGGGATGTACATGTGAAGCAGAGTACATAGCTACTTCAGAAATAGTAAATGAAGGAGTATGGATGAAGGAGTTCATATCCGATCTAGGTGTCATACCTAGTGCATCGGGTCCAATGAAAATCTTTTGTGACAATACTGGTGCAATTGCCTTGGCAAAGGAATCCAGATTTCACAAGAGAACCAAGCACATCAAGAGAAGCTTCAATTCCATCCGCGATCAAGTCAAGGAGGGAGACATAGAGATTTGCAAGATACATACGGATCTGAATGTTGCAGACCCGTTAACTAAGCCTCTCTCACGAGAAAAACATGATCAGCACCAAGACTCCATGGGTGTTAGAATCATTACAATGTAATCTAGATTATTGACTCTAGTGCAAGTGGGAGTGTAACACCCACGATGCGGCTATATCTCCCACGTGTCGGAGCATGACTTAGAGGCATAACCGCATAGTAGGCATGTCGCAAGAGGGGTAATCTTTACACATCCCATGTATTGAATAAGAAAGAGATAAAGAGTTGGCTTACAATCGCCACTTCACACAATACATAAATATAGCATTACATCATCTAGACACAATCAAGGTCCGACTACCGAACCAAATAAAGGAAGACAACCCCTAATGCAATAGATCCCCCATCGCCCCAACTGGGCTCCTCTACTGATCGTCCGAAAAAGACACATAGTAACGTCTTGAATCCTCGTCGAACTCCCACTTGAGTTCGGTAGCGTCCCCTACACTGGCATCATCGGTACTTGCATTTGGTTCTGGAAGTAAATCTATGAGTCACGGGGACTCATCAATCTCACACCCTCGCGATCAAGACTATTTAAGCTTAAGGGGTAGGCAAAGGTAGTTGAGGTGGAGCTGCAGCAAGCACTAGCATATATGGTGGCTAACTTACGCAAATGAGAGCGAGAAGAGAAGCAAAGCACGGTCGAGAAGCTATAAGATCAAGAAGTGATCCTGAAACTACTTACGTTCAAGCATAACACGAAGCTGTGTTCTCTTCCCGGACTCCACCGAAAAGAGACCATCACGGCTACACACGCGGTTGACTCATTTTAATTAAGTTAAGTGTCAAGTTTTCTACAACCGGATATTAACAAATTCCCATCTACCCATAACCGTGGGCACGGCTTTCGAAAGTTCAAAACCCTGCAGGGGTGTCCCAACTTAGCCCATCACAAGCTCTCACGGTCAACGAAGGATAGTCCTTCTCCTAGGACGACCCGATCGGACTCGAAATCCTGGTTACGAGACATTTCGACAATGCTAAAACCAGACCAGCAAGACCACCCGCTGTGCCGACAAATCCCGATAGGAGCTGCACATATCTCGTTCTTATGGGCACACCGGATAAGCTAAGCGTACAGGAGCCAACGTAACCCAAGTTGCCAAGGGACGGCCTTGCACGGTGCTCTAGTTTGGACCAACACTCAGAGGAGCACTGACCCGGGGGTTTCAAAATAAAGATGACCCTTGAGTCTGCAAAACCCAAGGGAAAAAGGCTTAGGTGGCAAATGGTAAACCAAGGTCAGGCCTTGCTGGAGGAGCTTTATTCAAGGCAAACTGTCAAGGGGTTCCCATTATAACACAACCGCGTAAGGAACGCAAACTCAAGGAACATAATACCAGTATGACGGAAACTAGGGCGGCAAGAGTGGAACAAAACACTAGGCATAAGGCCGAGCCTTCCACCCTTTACCAAGTATATAGATGCATTAAAGTAAACAAGATATAATAATGATATCCCAACAATAAACATGTTCCAACAAGGAACAAACTCCATCTTCACCTGCAACTCACAACGCTATAAGAGGGGCTGAGCAAAGCGGTAACATAGCCAAACAACGGTTCGCTAGGAAAGGTGGGTTAGAGGCTTGACATGGCAATATGGGAGGCATGATATAGCAAGTGGTAGGTATCGCGGCATAGCAATAGAGCGAACAACTAGCAAGCAAAGATAGAAGTGATTTCGAGGGTATGGTCATCTTGCCTGCAAAGTTCTCCGAGTTGACGTAAGCTTGATCCTCGTAAGTGTACTCAACGGGTTCCTCGATCACGAACTCGTCTCCCGGATCTACCCAAGGCAAGAACACAAGCAAAGGAAACCACAATAAACCACGGTGCAATGCGCAAGCAACATGATGCAAAACATGGCATGATATGCGGGATGTGCTATGTAATGCATATGCGTGCTCCGGAAGGAAAAGATTGAGCCAGGACTCAACTTGGCAAACCAAGAGTGCCGCTGGAAAGATGAGTTGATTTCGGTCGAAATCGATATAAAGATCACCGGAATCAGATGCACGGTTTGCAAATGGCAAGCAAAACAATAATGGCACAATTCTGCGATTAACAACACGATGCCATCTGAAATGCAACAAGAAACCAAGCTACTGCACTATAACATAGAAACGAAGCACATGGCAGTGATCTACTCAAGATGCTTGACAACAGATGAACATTGAGCTACGGCTAAATCACAAAGGAGCAGGTTCAAACAAGCATGGCAAAAGTGCAAAAGATATCAGCTTCACAGACTTTGTGGAAATAACATGTCAGGAATTCACATCAGGAAGCATGTTTAGAGCAAGATAACAACATGCTAAAGGAACATGACATAACAAACAAAGGCATGGCATGAATCTACTCAAAGCATATAACAAAAGTCCCTTACTGACCCTAAGCCAAAAAGGATCAGAAGATATGATGGCATTCATGTAAACATAGCATGTTTCGTCAACAGATTCAGACTTAGTAGAAAAACTGGACATGGCATCAACAGAATTATGAAGGCATGTTTGCGAGCTCGATGCACTCAACACAAGGCATTGCATGACAAGCTAAGCATACTACCAGCAAGAAGACATGTTCAAGAAACTAACCATGGCAAGAACAAGATCATAGCATGCATGGATCAACTACAACAACCTTGGCAAAATTGATTAACACGTAAACAATATGCCAGGAACATTTTATAGCAAAAGTAGAGTAAGATTGAGTCATGCTAGGGCACTCCATAAATGCAAACAGGGGCATGGATGGATAGAGCACAACCATATGTCCAAATCATCCTTACTGAACATACTCAAAAGAAGCATGGATCTCTCTGTAGCAACATGAACACATGGCATAAAAATAATAGCAGGGAAATGACAGTGAAATTCTAAGTCCATGAAATCAGCAATATTACGAGAGCTACTTTGCATGCATGTTATAGTCACCACATTGATCACAGAAATACATGGCATACACCCCTGTAAATATGGCATGACATAGCCCAAAACACATGTAGAGCTCATGCTCATATGCAGCACACCATAATAATGGAAAAAATGACAAATGCTCAATATCTGCTAAGTAACAGGAACTAACATTTTATAGCCCTCTTGCATCAACAATTTGGGCATTAATATGGACTCAAACAAGCAGGTCACAATGGAACAAAATGAAGAGCACATCTAGATGAACATTTTGATATATCATGCGCATGAAACGGAGCTACGGTCATGGAGATATGATGCAATGAACATGTCATGAAAATGTTGCAGATCCGGGGACTTGAAAAAAAACAGACGAGCGCTAGTAACTAAATAATACTCAGGCGGAATTTAGAGGATGGCTCACCACACGGGCTTCGGCCCGGGAAGGAAGGAGGTGGTTCGGGCCAAAGGCTGCTGGGCCGAGGAGAGGAGCTGGCCCCCGTGAGTGAGGGCGTCGTCCGCCTCCTGCCTGGCACACGACCAGGGAACAGGGACGGCGACCCCTAGGTCAACGGCGGCGCAATGGCGACTCCGGCATGCGGGCACCACGGGGACCTACGGGAATGGATGGATCCAGAGGCAGGGGTGCCGGATCCGATCTCGAAGGGACTCCAAACGGCGGCGGAAAGCGGATCGGGGCGGCGGCGCGGTTCCTGTCGAATGGAAGAGAGAGAGAGAGAGAGAGATGAGGACGAGAGAGATCGGGCCAGAGGAAGAACGAGATGGGGACGGGCGCGGTGGACGGCGACCTGGTGCAGGCGGCGGATGGCGAGGCAGGCGAGGCGGAGGGAGGACGGCCGGCGGTGTGCTCCGGTCGCCGGAGTTGGTAGCCAGCGAGTGCGCGAAGGCGTGATGAAGATCCGACGAGGCGGGTGCACGGCGACGTTGCGGGATCCCTCGGGCCCGGCGCGGCCTGGGGCGGGTCCGATCTGGGCTTCACGGGCCCGGCGGCAAAGTGGGCGCGGGTGGACACGTGGTGGCGGTGGTGGCGGACGTGTCCGGCCGTCGCGGACGTGTCCGGTGGCGGCGAGGGAGGCTAGACTAGGTTGGACCCGAAAATTCGGAGGAGTGCACATATTTATAGGTAGAGGGAGCTAGGAGAGTCCAAATGAGGTGCAGTTTTCGGCCACATGTTCGTGATCGAACGGCCGAGAGGATGGAGGGGGTTTGGATGGGTTATTGGGCCACTTTGGAGGGGTGTTGGGCTGCAACACACACGAGGCCTTTACGGTTCCCCGGTTAACCGTTGGAGTATCAAACGGACTCCAAATGGCACGAAACTTGACAGGCAGTCTACCGGTGGTGTATCAAGGCCGCTTGGCAAATCTCGGTCCAATCCGAGAACGTTTAACACTCGCCCACGAAAAGAGACAAAGGAGGCGCCAGCGGACGTGGGAGTGCCGGAATGCAAAACGGACAACGGGGAAAATGCTCGGATGCATGAGATGAACACGTATGCAAATGCGATGCACATGATGACATGATATGATATGCATGACATGACATGAGCAAAATGAAAAGCAAAGACAAGAATCCAACCACGAATCTCATAACTTAGAGCCGAAAATGGCAAGAGTTGGAGTACAAATATGGTAAGTTACATCTGGGGTGTTACAACACTCCACCACTACGAAAGGATCTCGTCCCGAGATCTAGGACTGAAAGAACTCCGGATATTCAGAACAGAGGTTGTCCTCGCGTTCCCAGGTGGCTTCTCGGTCGGAATGATGTGACCACTTCACTTTCAGGAATTTGATAGACTTGTTGCGAGTCTTGCGCTCAGTTTCTTTAAGAATAGCAACGGGATGCTCATGATAAGACAGGTCTTCTTGGAGATCAATCTCTTCGAAGTTGATGGTGCGCTCAGGCGTCTTGAAGCACTTGCGAAGCTGAGACACGTGAAACACGTCATGCACATTTGCAAACTTGGATGGAAGCTCAAGTTGGTAGGCGAGATCGCCTCTTTTGCCAATGATCTTGAAAGGACCCACGTATCTAGGGGCAAGCTTCCCTTTGATACCGAAGCGACGAGTGCCTTTCATTGGAGAGATGCAGAGGTAGACATGGTATCCGATCTCGAAAGCCAAGTCATGATGCTTGCTATCATAGTAACTCTTCTGGCGCGATTGCGCGGCTTTGAGATTTTCACGGATGACTTTACGCATTTCTTCAGCTTCTGTGATTAAGTCATTGCCAAGAAGTTGGCGTTCACCAGTCTCTGACCAATTAAGAGGAGTACGACACTTTCTGCCATAGAGAATCTTGAATGGGGCCTTGCCCGAACTCGCTTGGAAACTGTTGTTGTAGGAGAACTCGGCATATGGAAGACAATCTTCCCACTTCATACCGAAGGAAATGACACAAGCCCTGACCATATGTTCAAGAATTTGATTGACTCGTTCGACTTGTCCACTAGTTTGAGGATGAAAGGCTGTGCTCAAGCGAATGTTGGTGCCCATGGCCTTCTGGAAGGAATCCCATAACTTAGAAGTAAAGATGCTTCCACGATCTGAAGATATCAACTGCGGAATGCCGTTCAAGGATACAATCCTGGAGGTATATAGCTCTGCCAACTAAGCTGCTGTGATAGATTCTTTGATAGGAAGAAAATGAGCCACTTTTGTAAGCTTGTCGATGAAAACAAAGATAGCATCATTTCCGTGCTTGGACTTGGGAAATCCAGTCATGAAGTCCATCTCAATATGGTCAAAATTCCATTCTGGAATGGCAAGAGGTTGGAGGAGACCAGCCGGCCATTGGTGTTCTGCCTTCACTCTTCTGCAGACATCACATTCATACACGAACTGAGCAATCTCTCGCTTCATTCGAGTCCACCAATATGACTGCTTGAGGTCATGGTACATCTTTGTACTTCCAGGATGAATAGATAAGACTGAATTGTGAGCCTCGTTCATAATGACATTACGAAGGTCACCCTTAGGAACAACAATTCGATCCTCGAAGAATAGAGTATCTTTGTCATCAAGGCGATAGCACTTGTACTTGGGTTGGCTCTTGGCAATCCCATTCTTCACCTTCTTCACCATTGCATCAGGAAGTTGTGCCTCACAAATTTGATCTTCCAAAGTAGGAGAGACTTGGAGGTTGGCAAGAAATCCTTGAGGAACAACTTGGAGATTAAGTTTGCGGAAAGCTTCACAAAGATCCGGTTGGAAGGGCTTGAGAATCAAACTGTTCCAGTAAGCCTTCCTGCTCAAAGCGTCTGCAATGACATTGGCCTTGCCTGGAGTATATTCAATACTCGGATTATACTCTTGAATCATTTTGACCCAACGAGTCTGCCTGAGGTTGAGGTTGCGTTGAGTGAAGATGTACTTGAGACTCCTATGATTAATGAAGATGTCCACTTTCCTTTCCAACAAGAGATGTCTCCATGATAACAGAGCATGGACAACTGCCGCCAACTCGAGGTCATGAGTGGGGTAGTTCTTTTCGTTGGGCTTCAACTGACGAGAGGTATAGGCCACAACTTTCTTCTCTTGCATTAACACAACACTGAGACCTTGCAGGGAAGCATCACAGAAAACTTCGAATGGTTTGGATTCATCAGGAGGAGTCAGAACTAGAGCTGTGACTAGCTTCTCTTTCAGGGTGTTGAAAGCCACGTCACATTCAGGCGTCTAGATATACTTCACATGCTTCTAGAGGAGGTTGGAAAGAGGCTTCGCGATCTTAGAGAAATTCTCAATGAATCTTCGACAATAGCTTGCAAGCACAAGAAAACTGCGGGGCTGCTTCACATTCTGAGGTGGTTCCAAATTCACAATTGCAGACACCTTCTCAGGATTAACATCTATGCCCTTGGTGGAGATGATATGGCCAAGGTAGAGAACCTCATCGAGCCAAAACTCACACTTTGAAAACTTTGCATAGAATTGATGTTCTCTGAGTTTGTCCAGCACCAATCTCAAATGCTTGGCATGATCCTCCTTGTTTTTGGTAAGGACCAAAATATCATCAAGATACACCAAGACCAAATCATTTGTGTAAGGGTTGAAGATGAAGTTCATCATGCGAGAGAATGTTGGAGGAGCGTTGACAAGGCCGAAAGACATGACAGTGTATTCATAAGAACCAGAGCTTGTTCTGAATGCTGTCTTGGGGATATCTTGTTCACGAATGCGAATCTGATGATAACCCATACGGAGGTCAAGCTTGGAGAATACTTGGGCACCCTTGAGTTGCTCGAAAAGCTCATTGATGTTGGGAAGTGGATACTTGTTCTTTATGGTCTTCTTGTTCAATGGGCGGTAGTCGACACAAAGTCGGTCCATGCCATCCTTCTTCTTGACAAAAAGAACACCACAACCCCATGGAGAAGAACTCGGTCGGATCAGACCCATATGCTCTTGTTCATAGAGTTGCTTCTTCAGCTCCTTCAACTCTTCTAGTCCAAGCTTGTAGGGACATTTGCAAACAGGTTCCGTTCCAGGCTCAAGATCGATGACGAATTCAACTGGTCGGTGAGGAGGCATTCCTGGAAGCTCTTCTGGAAAGAAATCTTGATATTCACAAACGAATGGAATCTGAGAGATGGCATTCAACTCGCCCTTCTCGTCGAGAGAAAACAGTCGAATGGTATCATCACGAGCGACATAGATGATCACATCCTCAGACAAGTGTGTCAATTGAATCTGCCTGGCAGCACAATCAAGCTGAGCCTTGTGCTTAGAAAGCCAGTCCATGCCGAGAATTAGATCAATATCCGAGTCACCAAGAACCATTGGAGAAGACAGAAATCTGTGATCACCCATCTCGATAGAAACATTCGGGATCAACTTGGTAGCCCTCATAGACTTGGTCGGAGAAACCACTCCCATGGGTTTACCCAACATTTCCGAAACGAAGTCATGCTTTGAAACAAATGATCTTGACATGAAACAATGCGATGCACCAGTATCAAAAAGGACTTTTGCAGGAGTAGAGTTAACTGGAAAGTTACCAATGATCACTTCTGAAGAGTCCTCTGCCTGAGCTACATTCATCATGTTGACCTTTGCAAACTTGGGATTATGTTTGACCACTGCATTGCTGGCAGATCTCACCGGAGGAGGAGGCGGAAGGCGCCTCTGGTTGAAGCATTTGTTCGCATAGTGCCCTTTCTGCTGACACTTGTTGCAAGTAACCTCTAAGAGTGGACGGTGATAAGGAGAACTTGACCTTGGAGCATGAGACGGAGCTTTGTTCTGATAGCCTGGGTTGGGTGGGTGAGAAGATCCATTGCCACCTTTACTCTTCTACTGATAAGGCTGACGGAACGGAGGAGGAGGAGGCAACCAGAACATTTGCTGCTTAGCTGCCACTTGAGGTGAAGAAGAAGAAGGAGTTGCATCCGTGACACTGTTCTTAGAAGCATCGCACTTGAGCTGAGCAGCCTCTTGCTTTAATGCCATGTTGTAGAATTCATCATACTCAGTCGGCTTAAAAAGCACGAGAGCTAGTTGTAGATCTTCTCTGAGACCACCTCTGAATTGATAAATCATGCTCTTCTCATCAGGGATGTCTTGTTTAGCGAAGCGAGCGAGCCTCTGAAACAGGATGTTGTATTGGTAAATAGACATACTTCCTTACTTTAGGTTGCGGAACTCCTCACGCTTACTCTCAGCAACACTTTGAGGAATGTGGTGAGCTTTGATGTCTCGGCGGAAATCATCCCAGGTAATCACACGACCTCCTCTGGAATCTTTGTATTGTTGATACCACTCAGGGAAGGAAATATGCCCTAGAGGCAATAATAAAGTTATTATTTATTTCCTTATATCATGATAAATGTTTATTATTCATGCTAGAATTGTATTAACCGGAAACATAATACATGTGTGAATACATAGACAAACAGAGTGTCACTAGTATGCCTCTACTTGACTAGCTCGTCGATCAAAGATGGTTTAGTTTCCTAACCATAGACATGAGTTGTCATTTGACTAACGGGATCACATCATTAGGAGAATGATGTGATTGACATGACCCATTCCGTTATCTTAGCACACGATCGTTTAGTATGTTGCTATTGCTTTCTTCATGACTTATACATGTTCCTATGACTATGAGATTATGCAACTCCCGTTTACCGGAGGAACACTTTGTGTGCTACCAAACATCACAAAGTAACTGGGTGATTATAAAGGTGCTCTACAGGTGTCTCCGAAGGTACTTGTTGGGTTGGCGTATTTCGAGATTAGGATTTGTCACTCCGATTGTCGGAGAGGTATCTCTGGGCCCTCTCGGTAATGCACATCATTTAAGCCTTGCAAGAATTGCAACTAATGAGTTAGTTGCGGGATGATGTATTACGAAACGAGTAAAGAGACTTGCTAGTAACAAGATAGAACTATGTATTGAGATATCGACGATCGAATCTCGGGCAAGTAACATATCAATGACAAAGGGAACAACGTATGTTGTTATGCGGTCTGACCGATAAAGATCTTCGTAGAATATGTAGGAGCCAATATGAGCATCCAGGTTCCGCTATTGGTTATTAACCGGAGACGTGTCTCGGTCATGTCTACATAGTTCTCGAACCCGTTGGGTCCGCACGCTTAACGTTATGATGACAGTTATATTTTGAGTTTATATGTTTTGATGTACCGAAGGTTGTTCGGAGTCCCGGATGATATCACGGACATGACGAGGAGTCTCGTAATGGTCGAGACATGAAGATTGATATATTGGAATTCTATGTTTGGATATGAGAAGTGTTCCGGGTAAAATCGGGATTTTACCGGAGTACCGGGAGGTTACCGGAACCCCCCGGGAATCAAATGGGCCTTAGTGGGCCTAGGTGGAAGAGAGGAGAGGAGGCAAGGGCTGGCCGCGCACCCCTCCCCCTAGTCCGAATAGGACAAGGAGAGGGGTGCGGCGCCCCCCTTCCTTCCTTCTCCTCCACTCCTTCCCCCCAAGTCCTAATCCAACTAGGAAAAAGGAGGGGAGTCCTACTCCCGGTAGGAGTAGGACTCCTCCTGCGCGCCTCCTCCTATGGCCGGCCGCACCCCCCTTGCTCCTTTATATACGAGGGTAGGGGGCACCCCATAGACACAACAATTGATCATTGATCTCTTAGCCGTGTGCGGTGCCCCCTCCACCATAGTCCACCTCGATAATACTGTAGCGGTGCTTAGGCGAAGCCCTGCGTCGGTAGAACATCAACATCGTCACCACGCCGTCGTGCTGACAAAACTCTCCCTCAGCATCGGCTGGATCGGAGTTCGAGGGACGTCATCGGGCTGAACGCGTGCTGAACTCGGAGGTGCCGTACGTTCGGTACTTGATCGGTCGTATCGTGAAGACGTATGACTACATCAACCGTGTTGTGCTAACGCTTCCGCTTTTGGTCTACGAGGGTACGTGGACAACACTCTCCCCTCTCGTTGCTATGCATCACCATGATCTTGCGTGTGTGTAGGATTTTTTTTTGAAATTACCACATTCCCGAACAGTGGTATCAGAGCTAGGTTTTATGCGTTGATGTTATATGCACGAGTAGAACCCAAGTGAGTTGTGGGCGATATTGTTGGGGAACGTCATACTGCTTACTAGCATGTCATGCTGCTTACTAGCATGTCATACTTTGGTTCGGCGGTATTGTTGGATGAAGCGGCCCGGACCGACATTACGTGTACGCTTACGCGTGACTGGTTCTACCGACGTGCTTTGCACATAGGTGGCTGGCGGGTGTCAGTTTCTCCAACTTTAGTTGAACCAAGTGTGGCTACGCCCGGTCCTTGCGAAGGTTAAAACAACACCAACTTGACAAACTATCGTTGTGGTTTTCATGCGTAGGTAAAACGGTTCTTGCTAAGCCCGTAGCAGCCACGTAAAACTTGCAACAACAAAGTAGAGGACGTCTAACTTGTTTTTGCAGGGCATGTTGTGATGTGATATGGTCAATACATGATGCTAAATTTTATTGTATGAGATGATCATGTTTTGTAACCGAGTTATCGGCAACTAGCAGGAGCCATATGGTTGTCGCTTTATTGTATGCAATGCAATCGCCCTATAATGCTTTACTTTATCACTAAGCGGTAGCGATAGTCGTGGAAGCATAAGATTGGCACGACGACAACGATGCTATGATGGAGATCAAGGTGTCGCGCCGGTGACGATGGTGATCATGAGGGTGCTTCAGGGATGGAGATCACAAGCACAAGATGATGATGGCCATATCATATCACTTATATTGATTGCATGTGATGTTTATCTTTTATGCATCTTATCTTGCTTTGATTGACGATAGCATTATAAGATGATCTCTCACTAAATTTCAAGATAAAAGTGTTCTCCCTGAGTATGCACCGTTGCCAAAGTTTGTCGTGCCCAAACACCACGTGATGATCGGGTGTGATAAGCTCTACGTCCATCTACAACGGGTGCAAGCCAGTTTTGCACACGGAGAATACTCAGGTTAAACTTGACGAGCCTAGCATATGCAGATATGGCCTCGGAACACTGAGACCGAAAGGTCAAGCGTGAATCATATAGTAGATATGATCAACATAGTGATGTTCACCATTTAAAACTACTCCATTTCACGTGATGATCAGTTATGGTTTAGTTGATTTGGATCACGTGATCACTTAGAGGATTAGAGGGATGTCTTTCTAAGTGGGAGTTCTTAAGTAATATGATTAATTGAACTTCAATTTATCATGAACTTAGTACCTGATAGTATCTTGCTTATCTATGTTTGATTGTAGATAGATGGCCCGTGTTGTTGTTGCGATGAATTTTAATGTGTTCCTTGAGAAAGCAAAGTTGAAAGATGATGGTAGCAATTACACGGACTGGGTCCGTAACTTGAGGATTATCCTCATTGCTGCACACAAGAATTATGTCCTGGAAGCACCGCTGGGTGCCAGGCCTGCTGCTGATGCAACTGACGACGCTAAGAACATCTGGCAGAGCAAAGCTGATGACTACTCGATAGTTCAGTGTGCCATGCTTTACGGCTTAGAACCGGGACTTCAACGACGTTTTGAACGTCATGGAGCATATGAGATGTTCCGGGAGTTGAAGTTAATATTTCAAGCAAATTCCCAGATTGAGAGATATGAAGTCTCCAATAAGTTCTACAACTGCAAGATGGAGGAGAATACTTCTGTCAGTGAACATATACTTAGAATGTCTGGGTACCATAATCACTTGACTCAGCTGGGAGTTAATCTTCCGGTTGATAGTGTCATTGACAGAGTTATTCAATCACTGCCACCAAGCTACAAGAGCTTCGTGATGAACTATAATATGCAAGGGATGGATAAGACAATTCCGGAGCTCTTCGCAATGCTAAAGGCTGCGGAGGTAGAAATCAAGAAGGAGCATCAAGTGTTGATGGTCAACAAGACCACTAGTTTCAAGAAAAAGGGCAAATGGAAGAAGAAGGGGAACTTCAAGAAGAACAATAAGCAAGTTGCTGCTCAGGAGAAGAAACCTAAGTCTGGACCTAAGCCTGAAACTGAGTGCTTCTGCTTCAAGCAGACTGGTCACTGGAAGCAGAACTGCCCCAAGTATTTGGCGGATAAGAAGGATGGCAAGGTGAACAAAGATATATGTGATATACATGTTATTGATGTGTACCTTACTAGAGCTCGCAGTAGCACCTGGGTATTTGATACCGGTTCTGTTGCTAATATTTGCAACTCGAAACAGGGACTATGGATTAAGCAAACACTGACAAAGGACGAGGTGATGATGCGTGTGGGAAACGGTTCCAAAGTCGATGTGATCGCGGTCGGCACGCTACATCTACATCTACCTTCGGGATTAGTATTAGACCTAAATAATTGTTATTTGGTGCCAGCGTTGAGCATGAACATTATATCTAGATCTTGTTTGATGCGAGATGGTTATTCATTTAAATCAGAGAATAATGGTTGTTCTATTTATATGCGTAATATCTTTTATGGTCATGCACACTTGAAGAGTGGTCTAGTTTTGATGAATCTCGATAGTAGTGATACACATATTCATAATGTTGAAGCCAAAAGATGCAAAGTTGATACTGATAGTGCAACTTATTTGTGGCACTGCCGTTTAGGTCATATTGGTGTAAAGCGCATGAAGAAACTCCATACTAATGGACTTTTGGAACCACTTGATTACGAATCACTTGGTACTTGCGAACCGCGCCTCATGGGCAAGATGACTAAAACGCCGTTCTCCAGAACTATGGAGAGAGCAACAGATTTGTTGGAAATCATACATACAGATGTATGTGGTCTGATGAATGTTGAGGCTCGTGGCGGATATCGTTATTTTCTCACCTTCACAAATGATTTAAGCAGATATGGGTATATCTACTTGATGAAGCATAAGTCTGGAACATTTGAAAAGTTCAAAGGATTTCAGAGTGAAGTTGAAAATCATCGTAACAAGAAAATAAAGTTTCTACGATCTGATCATGGAGGAGAATATTTGAGTTACGAGTTTGGTCCACATTTGAAACAGTGCGTAATAGTTTCGCAACTCACGCCACCCGGAACACCACAGCATAATGGTGTGTCCGAACGTCGTAATCATACTTTACTAGATATGGTGCGATCTATGATGTCTCTTACAGATTTACCACTATCGTTTTGGGGTTATGCTTTAGAGACGGCCGCATTGACGTTAAATAGGGCACCATCGAAATCCGTTGAGATGACGCCTTATGAACTGTGGTTTGGCAAGAAACCAAAGTTGCCGTTTCTGAAAGATTGGGGCTGCAATGCTTATGTGAAAAAGCTTCAACCTGATAAGCTCGAACCCAAATCATAGAAATGAGTCTTCATAGGATACCCAAAGGAGACTGTTGGGTACACCTTCTATCACAGATCCGAAGGCAAGACATTCGTTGCCAAGAATGCATCTTTTCTAGAGAAGGAGTTTCTCTCGAAAGAAGTGAGTGTGAGGAAAGTAGAACTTGATGAGGTAACTATACCTGCTCTCTTATTGGAAAGTAGTACATCACAGAAATCGGTTTCTGTGACACCTACACCAACTAGTGAGGAAGTTAATGATGATGATCATGGAACGTCAGATCAAGTTGCTACTGATCCTCGTAGATCAACCAGAGTAAGATCCGCACCAGAGTGGAACAGTAATCCTGTTCTGGAAGTCATGCTACTAGATCATGACGAACCTACGAACTATAAAGAAGCGATGGTGAGCCCAGATTCCGCAAAATGGCCTGAAGCCATGAAATCTGAGATGGGATCCATGTATGAGAACAAAGTGTGGACTTTGGTTGACTTGCCCGTTGATCGGCAAGCAATTGAGAATAAATGGATCTTCAAGAAGAAGACTGACGCTGACGGTAATGTTACTGTCTACAAAGATCGACTTGTTGCGAAAGGTTTTCGACAAGTTCAAGGGATTGACTACGATGAGACCTTCTCACCCGTAGCGATGCTTAAGTCTGTCCGAATCATGTTAGCAATTGCCGCATTTTATGATTATGAAATATGGTAGATGGGTGTCAAAACTGCATTCTTGAATGGATTTCTGGAAGAAGAGTTGTATATGATGCAACCGGAAGGTTTTGTCGATCCAAAGGGAGCTAATAAAGTGTGCAAGCTCCAGCGATCCATTTATGGACTGGTGCAAGCCTCTCGGAGTTGGAATAAACACTTTGATAGTGTGATCAAAGCATTTGGTTTTATACAGACTTTTGGAGAAGCCTGTATTTACAAGAAAGTGAGTGGGAGCTCTGTAGCATTTCTGATATTATATGTGGATGACATATTGCTGATTGGAAATGATATAGAATTTCTGGATAGCATAAAGGGATACTTGAATAAGAGTTTTTCAATGAAAGACCTCGGTGAAGCTGCTTACATATTGGGCATCAAGATCTATAGAGATGGATCAAGATGCTTAATTGGTCTTTCACAAAGCACATACCTTGACAAAGTTTTGAAGAAGTTCAAAATGGATCAAGCAAATAAAGGGTTCTTGCCTGTGTTACAAGGTGTGAAGTTGAGTAAGACTCAATGCCCGACCACTGCAGAAGATAGGGAGAAAATGAAAGATGTTCCCTATGCTTCAGCCATAGGCTCTATCATGTATGCAATGCTGTGTACCAGACCTGATGTGTGCCTTGCTATAAGTCTAGCAGGGAGGTACCAAAGTAATCCAGGAGTGGATCACTGGACAGCGGTCAAGAACATCCAGAAGTACCTAAAAAGGACTAAGGATATGTTTCTCGTTTATGGAGGTGACAAAGAGCTCATCGTAAATGGTTACGTTGATGCAAGCTTTGACACTGATACGGACGATTCTAAATCGCAAACCGGGTACGTGTTTACATTGAACGGAGGAGCTGTCAGTTGGTGCAGTTCTAAACAAAGCGTCGTGGCGGGATCTACATGTGAAGCGGAGTACATAGCTTCTTCGGAAGCAGCAAATGAAGGAGTCTGGATGAAGGAGTTCATATCCGATCTAGGTGTCATACCTAGTGCATCGGGTCCAATGAAAATCTTTTGTGACAATACTGGTGCAATTGCCTTGGCGAAGGAATCCAGATTTCACAAGAGAACCAAGCACATCAAGAGACGCTTCTATCCCATCCGGGATCTAGTCGAGGTGGGAGACATAGAAATTTTCAAGATACATACGGATCTGAATGTTGCAGATCCATTGACTAAGCCTCTTCCACAAGCAAAACATGATCAACACCAAGGCTCCACGGGTGTTAGAATCATTACTGTGTAATCTAGATTATTGACTCTAGTGCAAGTGGGAGACTGAAAGAAATATGCCCTAGAGGTAATAATAAAGTTATTATTAATTTCCTTATATCATGATAAATGTTTATTATTCATGCTAGAATTGTATTAACTGGAAACATAATACATGTGTGAATACATAGACAAACAGAGTGTCACTAGTATGCCTCTACTTGACTAGCTCGTTGATCAAAGATAGTTAAGTTTCCTAACCATAGACATGAGTTGTCATTTGACTAACGGGATCCCATCATTAGGAGAATGATGTGATTGGCAGGACCCATTCCGTTAGCTTAGCACACGATCGTTTAGTATGTTGCTATTGCTTTCTTCATGACTTATACATGTTCCTATGACTATGAGATTATGCATCTCCCGTTTACCGGAGGAACACTTTGTGTGCTACCAAACGTCACAACATAACTGGGTGATTATAAAGGTGCTCTACAGGTGTCTCCGAAGGTACTTGTTGGGTTGGCGTATTTCGATATTAGGATTTGTCACTCCGATTGTCGGAGAGGTATCTCTGGGCCCTCTCGGTAATGCACATCACTTAATCCTTGCAAGCATTGCAAATAATGAGTTAGTTGCGGGATGATGTATTAAGAAACGATTAAAGAGACTTGCTGGTAACGAGATTGAACTAGGTATTGAGATACCGATGATCGAATCTCGGGCAAGTAACATACCGATGACAAAGGGAACAACGTATGTTGTTATGCGGTGTGACCAATAAAGATCTTCGTAGAGTATGTAGGAGACAATATGAGCATCCAAGTTCCGCTATTGGTTATTGACCGGAGACATGTCTCGGTCATGTCTACATAGTTCTCGAACCCGTAGGGTCCGCACGCTTAACGTTACAATGATAGTTATATTATGAGTTTATATGTTTTTATGTACCGAAGGTTGTTCGGAGTCCTAGATGTGATCACGGACATGACGAGGAGTCTCGTAATGGTCGAGACATGAAGATTGATATATTGGAAGCCTATGTTTGGATATCGGAAGTGTTTCGGGTAAAATCAGGATTTTACCGGACTACCGGGAGGTTACCGGAACCCCTCGGGAATCAAATGGGCCTTAGTGGGCCTAGGTGGAAGATAGGAGAGGACACAAGGGCTGGCCGCGTGCCCCTCCCCCCTAGTCCGAATAGGACAAGGAGAGGGGGGCGCCCCCCTTCCTTCCTTCTCCTCCACTCCTTCCCCCCAAGTCCTAATCCAAGTAGGAAAAAGGAGGGGAGTCCTACTCCTGGTAGGAGTAGGACTCCTCCTGCGCGCCTCCTCCTATGGCCGGCCGCACCCCCCTTGCTCCTTTATATACAGGGGCAGGGGGCACCCCATAGACACAACAATTGATCATTGATCTCTTAGCCATGTGCGGTGCCCCCCTCCACCATAGTCCACCTCGATAATACTGTAGCGGTGCTTAGGCGAAGCCCTACTCGGTAGAACATGAACATCATCACCACGCCGTCGTGCTGACAAAACTCTCCCTCAACACTCGGCTGGATCGGAGTTCGAGGGACGTCATTGGGCTGAACGTGTGCTGAACTCGGAGGTGCCGTACGTTCGGTACTTGATCGGTCGGATCGTGAAGACGTTCGACTACATTAACCGCGTTGTGCTAACGCTTCCGCTTTCGGTCTACGACGGTACATGGACAACACTCTCCCCTCTCGTTGCTATGGATCACCATGATCTTGCGTGTGTGTAGGAATTTTTTTGAAATTACTACGTTCCCCAACACTCATCAGCTTGGTCTTTGAGTTGGAATGAAGCAAACTTGACAAAGTCCTCAGGCCTGACATTGCTACACTCAAAAATTTTTCAGATATCCACGAGCCAATCGTCAGCGTCTGTGGCCTCGACACAGTTACTGAAGGACTTCGGCTGGTTTGCAAGGAACTGGTTGAGGGTAGCAAACTGAGCTTGATTGTTGCCTTGGCCTTGATTTCCTCGGTTACGCTCTTGCAAGAGTTGCAAAAGCATCTACGTGTTGGCGTTGGTGGCGGCCATGACAGCTTGCCATGCCTCCGGAGGTGGAGGTGATGGCGGAGGTTCTGGATTCTGACGCGTTGGAGGAGCCATCCTGAAGAGGTTGACATCCGTTAGCATCTTGAAATACATATATTCAAGCTGAATCAATGGATCGAAATTGCAACATATAGCCTTAACATTGGAACAAGAATGAACGAATGAATTCCAAAGTAAATGATCACACTTCCATAAATTGAGAAGCCACTTAGATAAAGGTAGATGAATAAAACAACAAGGTACGGATATGAACAAATAATTGGTAAGGATTACCCAATCACAAACCAAATATCTGCGGGAAGAAATACTAGAGCTACATGAATTTCCACCTATGAAACTCCCGAAACTTTCTGGTTATGCAATCAGGTGTTGGGGATACAGCGGAAGCATAATATCTCACCAAAAACTAGCAAATCCTACATCCAGCTGTATCCATCCTTCAACACATAACCAAGAAACCTTCGGAAATCATTTACCTCAACCTTCTAAAAGCATCCGTTATACAAGTTATGGCAATACTCCCGGACTCCCGCCCCAGTACTGGGTGGCGTCGAGGTTATCTCACCAACAACTGCATAAAAGATAATTTCAATGTCGGCGAACTCAGGTACTCCAAAACTGTAACGATAAAATTGTGACGACAACACCTCGGCGCTCAACTCCCCGGGACACTGCCACACCCCCTAAATGTCAGGAGGCACCAAGAATAATGTTCTCGTCACAAAACCATTGCAACGATTCCAAGATACCCGCGTGATCCTAATTTTTTTCATGAAATTTGAGGAGAGAAGAGTCAAAACTCTACGTCAGGAGGCCTTACCAGAGCGACGAAGGTACCGAGGAGTAAAAAGAATCCTACTCTCCAATATATATAATCCTATAAGACTCAAAACATTTTTCTAGACTCAACAACATCAGTGATTCGATCAAGCAGGGGGCTCCTAAGTTGGGGAAGGCTCTGATTACCAACTTGTAACACCCATGATGCGGCTATATCTCCCACGTGTCGGAGCACGACTTACAGGCATAACCACATAGTAGGCATGTCGCAAGAGGGGTAATCTTTACACATCCCATGTACTGAATAAGAAAGAGATAAAGAGTTGGCTTACAATCGCCACTTCACACAATACATAAATATAGCATTACATCATCCAGATACAATCAAGGTCCGACTACGGAACCAAATAAAGGAAGACAACCCCTAATGCAATAGATCCCCGATTGCCCCAACTGGGCTCCTCTACTGATCGTCCGGAAAAGACACATAGTAATGTCCTGAATCCTCATTGAACTCCCACTTGAGTTCGGTAGCGTCCCCTGCACTGGCATCATCGGCACTTGCATCTGGTTTTGGAAGTAAATCTGTGAGTCACGGGGACTCAGCAATCTCACACCCTCGCGATCAAGACTATTTAAGCTTAAGGGGTAGGCAAAGGTAGTTGAGGTGGAGCTGCAGCAAGCACTAGCATATATGGTGGCTAACTTACGCAAATGAGAGCGAGAAGAGAAGCAAAGCACGGTCGAGAAGCTATAAGATCAAGAAGTGATCCTGAAACTACTTACGCTCAAGCATAACATGAAACCGTGTTCTCTTCCCGGACTCCGCCGAAAAGAGACCATCACGGCTACACACGCGGTTGATTCATTTTAATTAAGTTAAGTGTCAGGTTTCTACAACTGGATATTAACAAATTCCAATCTGCCCATAACCGCGGGCACGGCTTTCGAAAGTTCAAAACCCTGCAAGGGTGTCCCAACTTAGCCCATCACAAGCTCTCACGGTCAACGAAGGATATTCCTTCTACCAGGACGACCCGATCAGACTCAGAATCCCGGTTATGAGACATTTCGACAATGCTAAAACCAGACCAGCAAGACCACCCGCTGTGCCGAAAAATCCCGATAGGAGTTGCACATATCTCGTTCTTAGGGCACACCGGATAAGCTAAGCGTACAGGAGCCAACGTAACCCAAGTTGCCAAGGGACGGCCCTGCACGGTGCTCTAGTTTGGACCAACACTCAGAGGAGCACTGGCCCGGGGGTTTAAAAATAAAGATGACCCTTGAGTCCGCGAAACCCAAGGGAAAAAGGCTTAGGTGGCAAATGGTAAACCAAGGTCAGGCCTTGCTGGAGGAGCTTTATTCAAGGCAAACTGTCAAGGGGTTACCATTATAACACAACCATGTAAGGAACGCAAACTCAAGGAACATAACACCGGTATGACGGAAACTAGGGCGGCAAGAGTGGAACAAAACACTAGGCATAAGGCCGAGCCTTCCACCCTTTACCAAGTATATAGATGCATTAAAGTAAACAAGATATAATAATGATATCCCAACAATAAACATGTTCCAACAAGGAACAAACTCCATCTTCACCTGCAACTAACAACGCTATAAGAGGGGCTGAGCAAAGCTGTAACATGGCCAAACAACGGTTCGCTAGGAAAGGTGGGTTAGAGGCTTGACATGGCAATATGGGAGGCATGATATAGCAAGTGGTAGGTATCGTGGCATAGCAATAGAGCGAACAACTAGCAAGCAGAGATAGAAGTGATTTCGAGGGTATGGTCATCTTGCCTGCAAAGTTCTCCGAGTTGACGTAATCTTGATCCTCGTAAGCGTACTCAACGGGTTCCTCGATCACGAACTCGTCTCCCGGCTCTACCCAAGGCAAGAACACAAGCAAAGGAAACCACAATCAACCATGGTGCAATGCGCAAGCAACATGATGCGAAACATGGCATGATATGCGGGATGTGCTATGCAATGCATATGCGTGCTCCGAAAGGAAAAGATTGGACCACCTGAACTTGGCAAACCAAGAGTGCTGCTGGAAAGATGAGTTGATTTCGGTCGAAATCGATATAAAGATCACCGGAATCGGATGCACAGTTTGCAAATGGCAAGCAAAACAATAATGGCACAATTCTGCGGTTAACAGCACGATGCCATATAAAATGCGACAAGAAACTAAGCTACTGCACTATAACATAGAAACAAAGCACATAGCAGTGATCTACTCAAGATGCTTGACAAAAGATGAACACTGAGCTACGGCTAAATCACACAGGAGCAGGTTCAAGCTAGCATGGCAAAAGTGCAAAAGATATCAGCTTCACAGACTTGGTGGAAATAACATGTCAGGAATTCACATCAGGAAGCAATGTTTAGAGAAAGATAACAACATGCTACAGGAACAGGACACAGAAAACAAAAGCATGGCATGAATCTACTCAAAGCATATAACAAAAGTCCCTTACTGACCCTAAGCCAAAAAGGATCAGAAGATATGATGGCATTCATGTAAACATAGCAAGTTACATTAACAGATTCAGACTTACCAGAAAAACTGGAGATGGCATCAACAAAATTATGAAGGCACGTTTGTGAGCTTGATGCACTCAACACAAGGCATTGCATGACAAGCTAAGCATACTACCAGCAAGAAGACATGTTCAAGAAACTAACCATGGCAAGAACAAGATCATATCATGCATGGATCAACTACAACAACCTTGGCAAAATTGATTAACACGTAAACAATCTGCCAGGAACATTTTATAGCAAAAGAGTAAGATTGAGTCATGCTAGGGCACTCCATAAATGCAAACAGGGGCATGGATGGATAGAGCACAACCATATGTCCTAATCATCCTTACTAAACATACTCAAAAGAAGCATGGATCTCTGTGTAGCAACATGAACACATGGCATAAAAATAACAGCAGGGAAATGACTTAGTGAAATTCTAAGCCCCTGAAATCAGCAATATTACGAGAGCTATTTTGCATGCATGTGCTAGTCACCACATTGATCACAAAAATACATGGCATACACCCCTGTAAAGATGGAATGGCATAGCCCAAAACACATGTAGAGCTCATGCTCATATGCAGCACACAATAATCATGACAAAAATGACAAATGCTCAATATCTACTAAGTAACAGGAACTAACATTTTATAGCACTCTTGCTTCAACAATTTGGGTATCAAGATGGACTCAAACAAGCAGGTCACAATGGAACAAAATTAAGAGCACATCTAGGTGAACATTTCGATATATCATGCGCATGAAACGGAGCTACGGTCATGGAGATATGATGCAATGAACATGTCATGAAAATGTTGCAGATCCGGGGACTGAAAAAAAACAGACGGGTGCTGGTAACTAAATAACGCTCAGGCGGAATTTAGAGGATGGCTCACCATACGGGCTTCGGCCCAAGAAGGAAGGAGGTGGTTCGGGACAAAGGCTGCTGGGCCTGAGGAGAGGAGGTGGCCCACGCGGGTGAGGGTGTCATCCTCCTCGTGCCTGGCGCATGACCAGGGCACAGGGACGGCGGCGCCCTAGGTCAACTGCACCGCAGCGACGACTCCGGCAGGCGAGCACCATGGGGAGCTGCGGGAATGGATGGATCCAGAGGCGGGGGTGCCGGATCCGAGCTCGAAGGGACTCCAAACGGCAGCGGAAAGCGGATGGGGCAGCGGCGCGGTTCCTGTCGAATGGAAGAGAGAGAGAGAGAGAGAGAGAGAGATGAGGACGGGAGAGATCGGGCCAGAGGAAGAACGAGATGGGGTCGGGCGTGGTGGACGGCGACCTGGTGCAGGCGGCGGACGACGAGGCAGGCGAGGCGGAGGGAGGACGGGTGGCGGCGTGCTCCGGTCGCCGGAGTTGGTCGCCGGCGAGGGCGCGAAGGCAGCGGCGAAGATCCGGCGAGGCGGGTGGAAGGCGAGGTTGCGGGATCCCTCGGGCCCGGCGCGGCCCGGGGCGGGTCCGATCTGGGCTTCATGGGCCTGGCGGCGAAGTGGGCGCGGGTGGACACGTGGCGGTGCGGGATTCTCCGAGCGGCGGCGGCGGACGTGTCCGGCCGTCGCGGGCGCGTCCGGTGGCGGCGGGGGAGGCTAGACTAGGGTTGGACCCGAAAATTCGGAGGAGTGCACATATTTATCGGTAGAGGGAGCTTGGAGAGTCCATATGAGGTGCGGTTTTCGGCCACGCGATCGTGATCGAATGGCCGAGAGGATGGAGGGGGTTTGGATGGGTTATTGGGCCACTTTGGAGGGGTGTTGGGCTGCAACACACATGAGGCCTTTACGGTTCCCCGGTTAACCGTTGGAGTATCAAACGGACTCCAAATGGCATGAAACTTGACAGGCGGTCTACTGGTGGTGTACCAATGACACTTGGCAAATCTCGGTCCAATCCGAGAATGTTTAACACCCGCTCACGAAAAGAGACAAAAGGAGGCGTTGGGGGATGTGGGAGTGCCGGAATGCAAAACGGACAACGGGGAAAATGTTCGGATGCATGAGACGAACACGTATGCAAATGCGATGCACATGATGACATGATATGATATGCATGACATGAGAAAAATGAAAAACAAAGACAAGAACCCAACCACGAATCTCCTAACTTAGAGCCGAAAATGGCAAGAGTTGGAGTACAAATATGGTAAGTTACATACAGGGTGTTACAGGGAGACTAAAGGAAATATGCCCTAGAGGCAATAATAAAGTTGTTATTTATATTTCCTTATATAATGATAAATGTTTATTATTCATGCTAGAATTGTATTAACCAGAAACTTAGTACATGTGTTAATACATAGACAAAAAGAGTGTCACTAGTATGCCTCTACTTGATTAGCTCGTTGATCGAAGATCGTTAAGTCTCCTAGCCATGGACAAAGAGTTGTCATTTGATAAACGGGATCACATCATTAGAGAATGGTGTGATTGACTTGACCCATCCATTAGCTTAGCATGATGATCGTTTAGTTTGTTGCTATTGCTTTCTCCATAACTTATACATGTTCCTATGACTATGAGATTATGCAACTACCAAATACTGGAGGAACACTTAGTGTGCTATTAAATGTCACAACGTAACTTGGTGACTATAAAGATGCTCTACAGGTGTCTCCGATGGTGTTTTTTGAGTTGGCATAGATTGAGATTATGATTTTTCACTCCGTGTATCGGAGAGGTATGTCTAGGCCCTCTCGGTAATGCACATCACTATAAGCCTTGCAAGAAATGTAGCTAATGAGTTAGTTATGGGATGTAGCATTACGGAAACGAGTACAGAGACTTGTCGTTAACGAGATTGAACTAGGTATTGAGATACGGACGATCGAATCTCGGGCAAGTAACATAACGATGACAAAGGGAACAACGTATGTTGTTATGCGGTTTGACCGATAAAGATCTTCGTAGAATATGTAGGAACCAATATGAGCATCCAGGTTCCACTATTGGTTATTGACCAGAGATGAATCTCGGTCATGTCTACATAGTTCTCGAACCCGTAGGGTCCGCACGCTTAACGTTCGATGCCGATCGGTACTATGAGTTTATGTGTTTTGATGTACCGAAGGTGATTCGGAGTCCCGGATGTGATCACGGACATGACGAGGAGTCTCGAAATGGTCGAGACATAAAGATTGATATATTGGACGGCTATATTCGGATGTCGGAAGTGTTTCGGGTGGTTTCAGATAAAACCGGATTGCTGGGGGGTTACCGGACCCCCCTGGGGAACTAATGGGCCTAGATGGGCCTTAGTGGAGAGAGAGAGGGGCGGCCAGGGCAGGCCGCGCGCCCCCTCCCCCTTGAGTCCGAATTGGACTAGGAGGGGGCGGCGCCCCCCTTTTTTCCTTCCCCTCTCCCACTCCTTCCTTCCCCCTCCGAGTAGGACTAGGAAAGGATGAATCCTACTCCTACTAGGAGGAGGATTCCTCCCCTCCTTGGGCGCCCCAAGGGCCGGCCGGCCTCCCCCTTGCTCCTTTATATACGGGGGCAGGGGCACCCTAGAACACACAAGTTGACATTGTTTAGCCGTGTGCGGTGCCCTCATCCACCATAATCCACCTCGGTCATATCGTTGCAGTGCTTAGGCGAAGCCCTGTGCCGCTAGCTTCATCATCACCATCACCACGCCATCGTGCTGACAACACTCTCCCTCGACACTCAGCTGGATCTAGAGTTCGCGGGACGTCACCGAGCTGAACGTGTGCAGATTGCGGACGTGCCGTATCTTCGGTGCTAGGATCGGTCGGATCGTGAAGACGTTTGACTACATCAACCGCGTTGTCATAACGCTTCCGCTTACGGTATACAAGGGTACGTGGACTATACTCTTCCCTCTCGTTGTGATGCATCACCTAGATAGATCTCGCGTGTGCGTAGGATTTTTTTTTGAAATTACTGCGTTCCCCAACAATTTCTTTATTGTATAGTGTATGATTATTCTATGTTTCTATGCCTTAGTGTTTTTATTGTATAGTGTATGTTTTTTAGAGGCGATAGTATGTCCAACACGCCCAAACATTTCCTGGACGCCATACAAACGAACAAACATGTGTAGTCAAAGCGGGCCTTAACTGGGATGGTCAAAATAATATTAAGTGGATCCCAAATGATGTGGCCCACCGAAACAACGGCTCTTAGCAGGCTGTTAACAGGCCAAAAGCTCGATAGGGCCGTATAAATGGAAATGGCCCACGGGCCTCTAGCAGGCCGAAATAAATGTCAATTTTTTCTTGGCCCTTTTACTTTACGGGCCAGTAAGAGGCCGAAAGTGTAATGGGCCAGAGGAGGCCCAATTTGCAAACTAGGCTTTTAACAGGCCAAAAGTCGCGTTGGGCTGAAATGATGCCCTGCGGAACGTGGGCCCCTAATGGACCTAAAGTCAAATGCCCAACTATTGTGCATGCCGTTAACAGGCCGAGAGCAAATGGGCTAAGAGTTGGCCCATTTACCGAATGGGCCGAGGACAGGCCTAAAGTCACAGCGGGCTAGAATTGGCCCAACTGCAGAATGGGCCAGAAAATGGCCGGAAGTCGTTCCGGGCCGATAACGGACTGGAACTGACGATGTGCTGCTAACAGGCCGAAAGAAGCTTGGGGCACAATTGGGCCTAAAGATGTAGTGGGCCATTAACGGGCTTAAACTAACGATGGGCTAAAAATTGTCAAATCTAGAATGGGTCTTTGATGGGCTGATTCTGTGTAAGATGTATGGGCCGTACTTGCATATGGGCCTATCTCAAGTAGGCCACTAATGGTCCGGCCAGCTTATTTTGACAGGCCCAGCCTTTTCACCGGAATGGGCCTCTGTTGGGTCGTGCCACGTGTCCACCTGTCATAGGCGCCTCCCATCCAATGAATGGATGACATCTTTCCCAACGGTGAGCCAACACGTGTTTCCTCCGGCCAATGACAATTTTACACATGGAAAATCCTCATTGGTCCGGGCTGTTAACAGGTTATCGGATCCAAAACCGGACCCGATAGCTTAACGGCGACCCATTACGGTGGATGCCACGTGTTGTTCACCCTTGACGAAAGCACTTCCATGATGCGTGATTTATCGTCATGGAAGTGGACACTTCCGTGATGATAATTTTGGTAATGTCATGGAACACTTCTACGACAGCACATGTATGACTATTTTGATTCTGTCATAAATTTGTCATGGATGTACATGCATGACAAAAAACGTGACCTACTGTGACAAACATGTATCATCACGGAAGTGTCTTTTTTTTGTAGTGTTTAGCCCGCCGACCGACATGGTTGCGCTGGCATGATGGTAGGCATCACGCAGCCGCAACACGTGTGTGGCAACTTGGTCCACCAAGTGGATGAGGCGATCTTGTACCTCGTCACGATCGGCCCGCTCGTGCTCCAGCCGGCTCCCTTGACGGCCTATCGTGTCTCCTGCTTTCTACAGCAACGCCGCCGACGCCTCGAGCATCTTTGTGGTGGACGCCTTCCGCTTTTGAAGCTCCGGGAACTCCCACACATAACGGAGGAGCATGGCACTCCTCTCCTCCTTGAGCTCACGGAGCTCCACGTCCTTGGCCCTGAGCTCCGCATCCTTGGCCTGGAGCTCCTATGTCAGGCGCCACACCTCAGACTCTGTGATCTACTGCACTGCCATGGCACTAGGTAGAAGCAATGGGGAGAGGAAGCAAAGGGGGTGAATCAGCTGAAAGGCAATGCAATCTACGGGAAGGCGGAGGGAGCTAGCCGAGGAGCGGGGTGAGTTTTTTGGTTTTCACCATGGGAAAACACTAGTCGATGACTTTTCACATCAGCGAGAAGTGGGTTTTATAGGCGGAGTCATTGTCACTAATTGCTGCCATGCCTGCTCCCGTCATTAAAAAAATTAAAAATGTTGTCACACCTGCTCCCGCCAATCAAAAAATTAAAAATGCTACCGCGGCTGCTCCCATCAATCAAACAAATAAAAACCCTGTCGCGCCTGCCACACCCAAAGACCAGAGCAACGCCGCGGTGGATATTTAAATTTACCTGCCAGCAAGGAGATAAAAAGGGGTGAAAAAACAAATGTGGCGGCGGCCTAGCTAATCGGTCGCACTAGCCCAACTAGCTAGCCACCATGCTTCACTGATGTACTCGGCGGGAAAGGTGGTCTTTCGTGATTTGATGACTCATTTAGTTGCTTCGGCGCTACAACCGAGGAGGACCTAGAAAACGTGCGGTAGGGAGTCCCACGTCTCGGCAAGGAAGAATACATGCATGCACCACTCGAGAGGACCCCGAAACCGCGCGGTAGGGTGTGCCATGTCTCGGCACGGAGGAAAAAATGTAAGTGTAAAATTATACTGTATTAGACGTACTACCTATAGTTCGACCTCGGGACCCAACCAGTCGGTCGAAAACACCCCACTAGCCACACAACTTCATCATGCTAACGTGGCATGGAGGATAGGTGTGGTTAGCTACGTCTCGACCAGCCTCAATGTCTCTTGTTCTAGGCGATTCTTCTATTTTCCAAACTTTTTTTTGTTATAATAACACCACGGCAAGCTAGCGCCGCTCTGCATGTGTGCCCGTGCGTCTAAAGGTTAGAAGGTTAGACAATGGAGAGGAGAGAGAGATCGCAGACCCGGGACCCACTAGTAAGTGAGTCAATGGTCATGCGCGTGTTGACGAGCCACTCCCTCTACTCTACTCAACATAATACTGTATAAAACCAAGTTATGGGACAAAGCCAACAACCGTTCTTGTTTCAGGCTATCGACTTATGCTTTGTAGTCCAGGTTACCGGTTCGAATCTCGTGTTTCAGATTTGTTAGTTTTAGGTCGAAATTTGATCAATGACAAGTGGGACCCCCGTGTGTTGTTCCAATATTTCAGTGTAGGATGGTTTGTTTGAACAAACATTTTGTGCGGTTAGACAAGTAACGACACGAGTTACACGTATTTTGCAAATTTACAAATGACAGCGGCATAGAATATCACATCCACCCCACAGCTTAGATGCTATGGTGATACGAGTTTTTACATCATTGGAACTGAGATCCAATGGCTTGGGAGTAGTCTTTGTAATTACGCGCAATTTCCAAATTCTCCAAGGGTCTTTTGCAAATAAAACATTCAGGCCTCGTGTGTGCCGCTGCATCTTGGATCCAACGGCTCCCCGTTGCTCATATTAGGTGCTCCCCGTAGCTTAATTAGCCGATACAGTGATACAAGCATCTAGGTCGTATGATCTGTGATCAGATGCCACATGCATAGTACTTGTACTTTCTGCGCAATTCACGAACTCTCTCAGGCGTATATTGCAAAAACATTCAAACCTCCTACTATGAGCCGTTAGATCTCCGTGAACTCGTATCACCATAGAATCTACGGTGCGGGGGCACCTCATATTCTCCCGTGCGAGAAAACAACAGGTGCACTCACAGCTTGGACGCTACGGTGATACGAGCTTCGAGGTCGTTTGATCTGAGATCCAATGGCATCTGAGCAGTCTTTGTGGTTGTAAGCGGTGGCTAAACTCTTTGGGGGCTTTTCTGCAAAAAAAACATTCGAACCACCGAGGAGTTGTTGGGTCACAAATCCAACGACTCTGAAGAGCGTGTATCACCAAAGCATCTAAGGTGTGGTACGATGCTACGAGTGTCCAAGCTGCGAGTGCACCTGTTGTTTCCTCCTTCATCTTAGATGCTACGATGATACGAGCTTCGAGGTCGTTGGATATGGGATCCAAGGGCATCTGAGTAGTTTTTGTACAAATTGTGTGCAATTCTCAAACTCATCAAGGTTTCCTGTAAAAATATTAAGACATCATGTGAGCTCCTATATCTCAGATATACAAGCTCCAAGGAACTCGTATCAGTATATAGCATCTAAGGTGTGGGGGCACATGATATTCTCCCGGGGAGGAGGGGGTGCAGAACCAATCGGTGTTTGGGAGGGTGGGGACAAATATAATCTAAACAATCCTAAACACAGCTTCACAATTTTATCTAAGGTCGAGGGGTTAACCCCCGACAATCTACATAGCTCCTCCTAAACACAACATTTGCATGTACTGTAGCACTAGACTTAATATTCATGTTTCAGTTTCCTGTTCATTTTGAATATTGAATTGAGGACCATGCATGTCTTACATTTTACTCCCTTCGTTCCTTAATATTAGTCTTTTTAGATATTTCAAATGGACTGCCACATACAGATGTATATAGACATATTTTAGAGTGTAGATTCACTCATTTTGCTCCGTATGTAGTCACTTGTTGAAATCTCTAAAATATTAATATTTAGGAACAGAAGGAGTATTTTTGAATTCGTGTCATACATGCATGGTTTGGAAAAATAGATGCACTATACTTATTGGATTGTTGTTGTTGTTGTTGTTGTGTGTGTGTGTGTGTGGTCATATGCTTGATACATACAAAGTTTTCTCACCACCATACCCTTCATCTTAGAAATTTGAATTTGCAATGAAAAACTTACTAGGGATACCATGAAATGTGAAATCCACGTTGATATCACTATATCACAAACTCACTCTAATTCAAGAACTCGTCATAAATCAATTACCACATTGAGATTACTATTTGCAAGGAAAATACAGGCATTGTAATACACATAGATTCGTTCGGCAATTTAAAAGATTCATTTTGTATACTTGAATGGTAGGACCCAATGGCGTACCAGCCAGACCTTGGCTCGTGTTGATCCTAAAAAAACGGGCCATGTTGATCCTAAAAAAACGGGCTCGTGTTGATCCTAAAAAAAACCTGGCTCGTGTCCTTCTGGTGGCGTGCGTGGTATGTGCATTAGCCAACCCCCAACAGTCGAGCCTCCGCGTTTCGAGTCCAAATATCTGGCGGCCATAATTCCACCCCTAAGAAATCCCCCTCATGTCCCCGGTCCATAGTGACTACCGATGAACAATGAAGGGATGCTTTAGTAACTAGACAACGTTACCTACCATGCAGAGCACGGTTCAATTCCCTTGGTCACCGGCTACCCAAGGTCACCCATCAACTGCATTGCCTAGTACTAATAGGAGTACTACACCATGATGAGCACCGAATTGAGCCCGTTTGTTTGTGCCTAGTACTTGACTTAATATATCAGGCAATGCACTAGTACGGAGGGATTATCCTTTTACTCTGCATATATAACTTGTTTGAAGTCTAACTAAGCAAAATGTTTGACCAAATCCTTTCTTAAGAAATACAACAGGAAAGATGTATCGCTTGAAAATTTATTGCATGATGTAGGTTATGATATTGTTTCGAATCCTGGATTTTAAATTTCAGAAAATCCAAAAGTGACCAGAAATTCATGAAACTAAGCATGGTCACGTGATATGGCACAAATATTCCTACGTATTTTTTTCTTCAATTTGAGACAGGCTACTTATATGAAGTGGCAGAAATGAAGAGCCAAGATATTTTGGAACAAAGACCTGCCACGTTAAGGCAAACGCTTTCACTATTGAAACCGTGGGCGTTTACGTGCCGCCACGAGTCTCGCTTCTCATTGGCAGGTGCAGTCCGAGCAAGCGTGTGAGTCGATGACAGGCATGCGAGCAGACCGCTGCGCCGACTGACAGGAGGCGTGTGAGCAGACCGCTGCTCAGGCTCACCGGGAGGCAAGCCCTTTGACCAGGCTCTGCCGCCCACCTTCGTCCCAACTACTCCCACTTTTAATGTCGCCGGCGCCGTAGTTTAAAATCAACCTTGCACTACCCGGTATCGCTACAATCTTCTCTCTTCCTCTCTGATTCTCCTGTCGTCTACCTCCAACCAGCCTGACCTAACTGTACGCCATGCCGCATCATGATGGTCTGCCCTTAGTCTTCCAGTTTCTTGAGGAAGACACCCAGCCGGATTCTCAAGAACATAAGGCACTTTGGGACGAGCTTGAATCATCCTTGCGGGAAGACGCCGCGCCTATCCCCGCTCCCGTTCTGGCTCGCGTCGCCCCGACTGCGCCAGCGCCCATCCTCGTGGCACTGATGGGCTGGGAGCCGCACATTGTCATCGAGCTTGATGCCACAGGGTTCCACGAGGTCCCCGCCGACTTTCACGCGCCCGTGCACCTGCCAGCGCGTGCACTGACATGCACGCCCGTGCCGATGCCCATGCACACGAATGTCTCCGCCGCGCCATTGCCAGCGCCTGTCCCCGCGCAGGTGCCAGTGCCCCCCTCAGCGGCATGGATGGCCGCCGGCGACCGCTTCATTGCCCCAACGCCAGTAGCCTCCTCCCGCCAGTTGACTCTCTCCTGGAGACCGAAGTCCAGAACATTGTGGCCTTCCTTAGAGCTAGGGTCAACGTCCAGGAGTACGCCAACAACGGCGCAAGACGCCGCCGTCACCGTCGGTCAGTGGCCCGACGACACACAAAGCACGACAGAGTAGCCGCTTCCCACCGCAAGATGCCCCCGCCACCGTCGCGTAATCTAAATTTTCCATGAAAAACCTTTGGATTGCCATTCTTAAAATCCGAATGTTTATCATTTCCATTTATTTTAGATTGATCGTCATATGAATGTCAAGTCGGAGTCAGACAGAATGAAATCTATGGTTTGATCGATTGAATGTTCTGCTAGAGCCGTATCAAATCAAATATAAAATGTCATCAAGCCACATGTATTCCTTCTCATCCAACGACCTAGACTGCTTCAATGTCAAGCGCTCAACATGTTTAGCGTGCAGTTAATTTCATGCCAAAAATAGTGCTAATCACATAATAACACGCAAAAATATCCTACTTAATATCCGCATGCACTTAATATACCTCCAAATTAACGTGCATTGCGCGTACACATTGACTAGTACTACTAGTACGTGAAACTGGTGTCGTAACTTGTGAACGCATCCAGATATGGTCAACGGCAACATCGCCCGCGAGTTCTTTGTGTTTGCCCATGCGTCTAAACGCAGAAGGGGAGGAGAGAGAGAGAGGACACATGGAACCCACCAGTAAGTGAAGGCGAATAGTAATACGTGCTAATGAGTCGGTCCCACTAATGTACTTAAAATAATATTACATGTTATCCATTAAATAGGATGTGGTAATATAAAAACATTATATGAAGAAAGGGGGGTACAACAAACATTGTTGTTCTACGTATGTTGCCTATTGACGTGCTGCTTGAAGGCCCTGGTCGCATGTTTGATCCTTGTCCTTTATTTTTTAATTTGTATATGGGTCCAAATTTGTTTCATGACAGGTGGGCCCCTCGGTGTGTAGTTTGTAGCACTTTAATTTGTAGGTCGAAATTTGTTCCATTCCAGGTGGACTATTAGTGTGTAGTTTTGTAGCTTATTTGTTAAAATTAAAGAGAACAATAGAGTTTTTTGCAATAATACCATGGTGCGACGTTGAAGGCGAGAAAGGACGTGTGAGAGAGCGATGACCGAGCCAGAGGGAAATCAATTGGGGGAGGTGTGGGGGTTGCAACGGTGTTCGGAGTAGTTGTGGGCCGAATGCTACGAAAATATAATCTAATCCCACCGGAATAAATGCCTGCACAAATTAATCCAAGGTTGGAGTTCCCTTCTCAATGTAAATAGCTCCGGCTTTGCGAGGGATGGAGAGGTAGCTTCAATGTGTGGAAGATACGGCGTGAGAAAGCGAGGTCAATCGAGAAACATATATATAGAGCGACAAAGTGAGTGTGGTCCGAGATTCATTGAAAAGATATATATGCTCTGGAGAGATATTGTCGGATTGAGATTTTGGGAAGGGTGAGGGATGTAAGATAGATCTCGAGATATGATCTAGCCCCAGACATGTAGATATATTTTGTGCGTTGGAGGAAGCAAGGTCAACCGATTACATATATAAAGGCAGAGGGATTGAGCGAGTGCGCGTCATCGTGTGATCGAAAGAGTGAGACAGGTTGGAGAGAGTGACCTAGATAGACAATGTGCATGAGAGAGTATACAATATGAATATGTCGATTTGGGATCAAACATGGAGATATATCGTTTGTGTCCGAGAAAGAGCGAGGTCAATCAAGACATACAAAGAGAGAGAGAGAGAGGGAGAGGGAGAGAGAGAGAGAGCTTGAGCGAGTGTATCCTACCATGAGGTCGAAAGAGTGGGGGCAGCTTGGATGGACTGACCTAGATAGACAATCTGCGTGAGAGAGTATAGAGTGTGTCGATCGAGGCCCGAATAGGGAGATACATCATTTGTGTGTGAAAGAAAATGAGGTTAATCAAGACTTAGATAAAGAGAGTGAGATTGAGCGAGTGTGGCCCGCCGTGCGGAAGAAAGAGTGAGACAGTCTCAAGGTAGTGAACTAGATCGACAACGTGCGTGCATGCGCATGAGAGGTTGCAGGGCTAGATAGGCAATGCATGTATCTAGCGAGAGAGGGTGGGAGGGAAAGAGAGAGAGATAGGGAGAGCTCGGCATGGGGTGCAATGGCGGGTGTGTGAGGTAAATACATTTGGTAACAGAGTGGAAAAAGGGATCGTGTAGTTGAGAGAGTTAGAGATCGAAACATGGAGAGAAAGAATGAACGTGTGTCGGAAACCGATAGCTTCCTAAGGTGGTTAGGAGAGGAAGATTGACCGATACATGAAGTATGTAGCGTGTGTGCCGGGGGGGGGGGGCTAAAAACAACATTTGAATGTAGATAGTACGAGACTTAATATTGATGTTTCAATTCCGTGTACATTGTAAAATTTGAACTGAGGACCATGCATATGGGTAATTATTTTGAATTCGTGCCATCTTAGGTTTGGAAAAGTTGACATTGACTCGATTGTTGTGCTATTTTGTAGGTCATATGTTTGAATCCATCCAAAGTTTTTCTCACTACCTTGGTGTTCATCATATACATATGAATTTGTATTAAAAAAGTAGCATGGATACCGTGAAATGCGAAATCCATGTTAGAATTGGAGACTGCTATGTGACACACACTCTAATTCAAATAACTAATTATGTGACACACACTCTAATCCACATTAGCGTGGATGCCGTGGATACCGTTTTGATTTTTTTTCAAATAACTCATTAATTAATTTATAGTATGTTTTTTCGAATGACTAATTATTTGCAAGGAAAGCACGGGCATGGTAATACATACGGATTCGTTTGCAAATGAAATAAGATTCGTTTGCATTCTCAAATGTAGGCGCACCAGGCAGACCAGGGTCATGTCGTGGTGGTCGCGTGTGTCGTACGGATGCTTAGCACCCAGCCACCCACCCCTCCCTCCCTCCCCCTTCCCCCCCAAAAAAAAGAACGACGACAAAATAAGTTCACGCTTCGACGTTTCGGATTGAAATATCTGGCGGCCCCAATTCCAGCCCTGCAAAATCTCTCTGCTCCGCCGTCCCCTTCCGGGCTCAGATTGCTCAAATCCCTAATTCGCCGCCAACCCAAGCAAAGTTCGAATCGCCCCTCCTCTTGTCTCTTTCCCCACCTCTGTGCCGGACGACGACGACGAAGATGACGGTCGCACTTCACCACTGCACTAGAGCTACCTCATCTACTCCCTCGTCCACCGCACCGGGTGGTCCACCGACAACGTCGGCCGCCGCAACCGACGTGCCTCATAGACACCGACTTCCACCACATCAGGTGCGCTTCACTGATGTCGTCTCCCACCTCACCTGGTACTTCACCGAACACATCGTCGCACCTCCGCCCCCCGAGGCCGTTGGGGCTTCACCAACGGTCTCGTCCACCGCATCATAGCACTCCGCTGCCACTCTAGATCTGCATCTGTGTCTGGCCAGCCAACGCCGGTGCATTACCCTCAACGGCTCTGAAGTGACCCGCACTCTAGCTAGGCGAGCATGCCCAAACACCGGCCCGAACTAGGTATCCACACATCACTCCCTTATGCATTGTTTCGATGATGTTTGGATATCCTTTAACTACTCTCTTAGCTTACACACCTATGCAACTCTAGCTTTAACTCTTGTTTCTTCTGGAGATATCATCTGAAACAAGCAAAACCATTTTTAGCGAAGCATGACGGTGCTACAGGATCTGGTACACATCCTGCACGGCCGTATAACCTTGTAAGTATCTGTCCTCCGGTACAACAGCAAGGTCAATTCCTGTTATTTGATCAACCATTCGTCGTGTCAAAAATGCAGAGGGGGATGCAAGGAGCACAAGGCCTGCACATCCAAGCAAGTGGTACACATGGACTTGTACATGGAACATCCCAAGTGCAAGCAGAGCTGAAGTGAGCCTATACAACGAGCTAGCGTAAGTCCCTGCATTTCATTTAATTCGTACTAGCCTGTGTGTATGATTTGTGTGGAGTGGCGGATCCACGAATTCAAGTTACCAGGGGTGAACACTTAACTTAAAAAATATGAAGGCCCTTGCACTCCGGAAATCAACATAACTTGAGAAATGTGAAGCTATATGCACTTTGAAAACCAGCTAATGATCCAAAGTAGTTCAGATTATAAAACACTAAATGATGCAAGCACCAAAACACATAAAATACAACATGGTATACAAGGACTACTAACATGGTCTGTACCTTCTTGAATTATTCGTTCTCTGGCTGAATATATCAAAGTATAATTGCACCTATAACCAGTGCGCAAACTACATATCAATATATCTATCCTGCACAAGTATGCCAATAGTTTCAAACAACATATTAGAAAAGTATTTATGCTACGTTGTCATGATACGGGGACTTTCTGGTAGATGGCCTCGACATTTCCTGAGGCCATGAAAATGTAGTATAATTTGCTTGTCATCAATGCCTGCAAATCTCTATGTCTCTCTCAACATAGCAGATCATCATTAAACACTAAATCCTTCAGTGGGAGCTTGCAAAATGCTTGCATTAGATCCCTCATTAGACAGTATATGTTCATCACCAGGAGCATGTAAAATGTTTGCATCAAATCCTTCATTAGCAGTCTGTTCATTAGACACTTCGGGCTCAAGAACAACATGAGCTTGTATGTTTGCACCGGAAACTTGATTAGATACATCAGATTCAGTCAGTTCACTATTGATTGGGGGAGTTATAAAATAAGCAGAAATTGGTTTCATTTTCTCATAGATTCCCTACATGCAAGCAGTTTCACAATACCATGAGGTTTAACTATTGGCCAGAAATTGAACATTTGAATTAGATATAATAAGGGATGTGATGTAACTGCTCGTTGCGCATGCTGCTCTTGCAAGCTGCGATTGTCCGTTTGTGCAAGCTCGATGCTATGCCTGTGCTGCCACCGCTGCCTCCCATGCAGGCTACACCCAGGGCTGGATCTTCATCTTCTTGTCCTTCCATTCGCTTGAAGCCCGGCGACTGCCCTCCAACAAGGGCGCGAGGAAGTGTTGTGTTGGTCTGTCCAGTGGCGGCTAGGTTAGGAGCGAACCAGACTGGAGGCTGGAGGCAACGAATTGAGATTTTTCCTGCTGTCGATCAATATGGGAGGCGCTCATTTGGGCCGCGAACCTGCTATAGGGCCTGCCTTGCAATTACGTTATTGGCCCATCCAAATTGAAACATTTTTCTTCATTTTTTACATTGCCTGCTCGTGCGTTGGGACAAACAAAACTAGCCTGGGCCAACCTAGACGACTCAAACTAGGTGCACACTTTCCAGCCACCCGAGGCAGCCGCCCATACCAGCCCCTACGGTGGCGTCGCTCCTTTTTGCGTATATGATTGGGGTAGTGAAAAATATTCTAGTGGCGATTTTGATTTACCCACAGAATGGTTGAATTGCTTGTTTCTATGAACTGAGTCCGCCAATAATGTGAAGGATGCTGGTCTTTCATCCTATTGTAGATTTCTTAGATCTCGATATGCCAAATGTAATCACATGAAATATACAGTAAAAGCCAGTGTGATGTGTGTGGCTACAACTAGTCTGACTACATGTCCTCATATAAAAAATCAAGGATGCGCCATCTTACCAGATTAACCATTCGACATTCCAATGCAGTGTGGAAAAAAAGTATTGGCACTGCGTATCCAAGCAATTGATGCCATGGACTCATTCATAGAACCTTTTAAGCGAAAAAGAAGTTGCAGTGTGCCTATACAAAAAGCTAGCGTAAGTTCAGTTACCTGCTTCTCGGAATTTTAGTTAGCCACTTATTACAAAATTGTTCAATTATTGTGACGCCCCCGATTCAATCGTACACTAATCATACACGCAAATGTGTACGATCAAGATCGGGGACTCGCGGGAAGATATGACAACACAACTCTATAAATAAAATAAGTCATACAAGCATCATATTACAAGCCAGGGACCTCGAAAGCTCGAATACAAGAGCTCGATCATAGACGAGTCAGCGGAAGCAACAATATCTGAGTACAGACATAAGTTAAACAAGTTTGCCTTGAGAAGGCTAGCACAAACTGGGATACAGATCGAAAGAGGCGCAGGCCTCCTGCCTGGGATCCTCCTAAACTACTCCTGGTCGCCGTCAGTGGGCTGCACGTAGTAGTAGGCACCTCCGGTGTAGTAGGAGTCGTCGTCAATGGTGGCGTATGGATCCTGGGCTCCAACATCTAGTTGCAACAACCAGGTAGAAGGGATAGGGGAAAAGAAGGAGAAAGCAACCGTGAGTACTCATCCAAAGTACTTGCAAGCAAGGAGCTACACTACATATGTATGCATTGGTATCAAATGGAATAAGGGTATCCTATGTGGACTGAACTGCAGAAAGCCGGAATAAGAGGGGGATAGCTCGTCCAATCGAAGACTACGCTTCTGGCCACCTCCATCTTGCAGCATGAGAAGAGAGTAGATGGTAAGTTCACCAAGTATCATCGCATAGAATAATCCTAACCGATGATCCTCCCCTCGTCGCCCTGTGAGAGAGCAATCACCGGTTGTATCTGGCACTTGGAAGGGTGTGTTTTATTAAGTATCCGGTTCTAGTTGTCATAAGGTCAAGGTACAACTCTGGGTCGTCCTTTTACCGAGGGACACGGCTATTCTAATAGATTAACTTCCCTGCAGGGGTGCACCACATTTCCCAACACGCTCGATCCCCTTTGTCCGGACACACTTTCCTGGGTCATGCCCGGCCTCGGAAGATCAACACGTCGGAGCCCTACCTAGGCACAACAGAGAGGTCAGCGCGCTAGTCTAAATCCTATGCGCGCAGGGGTCTGTGCCCATCGCCCATTGCACACCTGCACGTTGCGTGGGCGGCCGAAGAGTAGACCTAGCAACCTCCATTACAAAGGAAGTTACGTTACACGGTCCAACCCGGCGCGCGCCACTCAGTCGCTGACGTCACGAAGGCTTCGGCTGATACCACGACGTCGAGTGCCCATAACTGTCCCCACGTAGATGGTTAGTGCGTATAGGCCAGTAGCTAGACTCAGATCAAATACCAATATCTCATTAAGCGTGTTATTTTGAAATAACCACGGACGCCGACCAGGGCTAGGCCCACCTCTCTCCTAGGTGGTCTGAACCTGCCCTATCGCTCCTCCACAAAGTAACAGTCGGGGGCCTTCGGGAACTCCGGCCCACCTCTTCCGGGATGGAGCCACCTGCCCCTTCAGCCCCCAACATCGGAATCACTCACGGGTACTCCTACGAGCCGACCCGACTTTAATCACCACCTGTATAGCATGTATATATGTATAAGTATATACCCGTGATCACTTCTCGAGTGATCACGGCCCGATAGTATAGCGTGGCAGACGGACAAGAATGTAGGGCCATAGATGATAAACTAGCATCCTATACTAAGCATTAGGATTGCAGGTAAAGGTAACAACAGTAGTAGCAAGGACAGGCTATGCATCGGGATAGGATTAACAGAAAGTAGTAACATGTTACACTACTCTAATGCAAGCAGTAGAGAGTAGAGTAGGCGATATCTGGTGATCAAGGGGGGGGGGCTTGCCTGGTTGCTCTGGCAAGAGAGAGGGGTCGTCAACACCGTAGTCGGACTGGGTAGCAGCGGCGTCGGTCTCGGTGTCTAGTGAGAGAAGAGGGGGGAAGAAATAGTAAATATTAAGCAAACAGATGCATAGCGATGCATGACATGACAAGTATCGGTGCTAGGGGTGCCTAACACGGTACGTGGTGATACCAGTGAAGGGGGGGAACATCTGGGAAAGTATCCCCGGTGTTTCGCGTTTTCGGTCAGATGAAACAAAGGGGGAAAGTTGCGTGTTCGCTATGCTAGGGGTGCGTGGCGAACAAACAGGCTACTTATCTGGATTTGTCTCGTCGTTCTGAGCAACTTTCATGTTGAAAATAATTTAATCCGAGTTACGGATTAAAAGATATGATTTTCTAAAGATTTTATTAATTTCTGGAATTTAATTAATTATTTAATTTAATTCGAATTTGGATTTATGATATCAGCATGATGTCATGCTGACGTCATCAGTCAACAGTGGTTGACTGGTCAACCTGACCAGTGGGTCCCACTGGTCAGTGACACATTTTAATTAAGCATATTAATTAACCTAATTAGTATTAATTAGGGGGGCCCCACTATCATTGACTACTTAATTAACTAATTAACAGATCAGGTTAATTAGGTAACTAAAGTGTAATTAGTTCATTAGTTGTTTAATTTAATTAATCAAAATTAATTAAGTTAATTATTTCTATTAATTAATTAATTAATTATTTTTGATTTTTTTATTTTTATTTCTGTTTCTTTTTTTGTAAACGTTCTGGGGGCTGTGGGGCCATTTGGCCAGTGGCCCAGGGGCCATGCGGGTTACAGGCGCTGGGTGCGGGCGTGCGCGCCCGATGGGGCGAGCCTGGGCGATGGGCGACGGCCGGCCGACAGGGCGCTACCAGGAGAGGCAACCGGGGCAGCGGCGAGGCGACGTAGCCACCGACGAGTGGAGGCGGGCAGCAGCAGCAGCCACCAGCGAGTGGAGGTGGGCAGCAGTGGCAGCAAGCAGCAGGCTCGGGGGGGGAGGGGAGCAGGGCGGCGCGCGGGCGGCGCAGCGCGAGCGAGCAGCGCCGCGGCAGAGCGAGGCAAGGCTCGGGCGTGCGTGCGCGGGGGCACGCCGGGCGCGACGAGGCCACGGCGGCGCCAGCGGAGCCGCGGGGAGGAGGCCATGGCGTGAGCGCGTGCGCGAGAGGAAGAGAGGAGGAGGGGGAAGCTCACGGGGGCGGCGTAGGGTTCGTGGTTGTGGGCTTGAGGAGGAGGACGGGGACGAGCCGACATTTGAGAGGACGGCGAGGTGGTTCCGTCGAGCGGACGGTTTAATTAAGCATATTAATTAACCTAATTAGTATTAATTAGGGGAGGCCCCACTGTCATTGACTACTTAATTAACTAATTAACAGATCAGGTTAATTAGGTAACTAAAGTGTAATTAGTTAATTAGTTGTTAAATTTAATTAATCAAAATTAATTAAGTTAATTAGTTCTATTTTTTATTTATTTATTTTAATTATTATTATTTTTGTTTCTTTTTTTGTAAACGTTCTGGGGGCTGTGGGGCCATTTGGTCAGTGGCCCAAGGGCGATGCGGGTTACGGGCGCTGGGTGTGGGCGTGCGCGGCTGATGGGGCGAGCCTGGGCGACGGGCGATAGCTGTCCGACAGGGCGCTACCAGGAGAGGCAATTGGGGCAGCGGCGAGGCGCCGTAGCCACTGACGAGGGGAGGTGGGCAGCAGTGGCAGCAAGCAGTGCAGCAGCAGGCTCGGGGAGGGAGGGGAGCAGGGCGGCGCGCGGGCGGCGCAGCGCGAGCGAGCAGCGCCGCGGCAGAGCGAGGCGGGGCTTGGGCGCGCGTGCGTGGGGGCACGCCGGGCGCGGCGAGGCCACGGCGGCACCAGCGGAGCCGCGGGGAGGAGGCCATGGCGTGAGTGCGTGCGCGCGAGGAAGAGAGGAGGAGGGGGAAGCTCACGGGGGCGGCGTAGGCTTCGTGGCAGTGGGGGTTGAGGAGGAGGACGGGGACGAGTCGACGTTTGAGAGGACGGCGAGGCGGTTCCGTCGAGCGGACGAGCAGCACGAGCACCGGGCAGCGGTGGTGGCGCACGGCGACGACGATCGAGTGCGGATTCGGGGTCGAGGTGAGGCGCGGCTGAGTGGTGGCCGCGGACCGGCTGGGCGTAGCGGGTGCAGGGGTATTTCCCCCGATCCTGATCTGGATCGGGGGGCAGAGGGAGGAGAGGGGAGAGGTGGGGATTGTGCGGGGGAGTGGGGTGATGACGCTAGGGTTCGATGGGGAGTGGGGGTTAAGGGGCCATGGGGGTGGGCCGGCTTGGCCGGGACTTGGCTCAGTTGGGCCGGGGGCTGCTGGGCCGGAGCCCCCCGGGGGGGGGGTTCTTTCCTTTTTTTGTTAGTTCTGTTTTTGTTTTGATTCTTTTTCTTATTTTCTTTTCTGTTTTATTTCTAGTTTCTTTTAATTTTTAGTTTTTTTTACAAAAATCACCACTAGTACCTAAATTAGTATTTATAAACAAACTGCTGTCACATCAATTCTTAACCCATAATAAAATATTTTTAATATTTTATAAAATCCAATAGGTATTTGTTTAATTGTTTTCACTACTGTTTTAATTAGTTTAGAGCCCTTAAACATTTTATCAAGGTTTGGTTTCTCCATCGCATTTACACATGATTTATCTGACCCACCTTGAACATTTTGGTTTCATTGTTTGAAAACTTTTGTTGTTTGCCTATATTTTAAATTTGAATTTGAATCGTTTTGAACTAGAGTGATTTTATCAACAACAACCGAGGTAACGTGGCATCATTAGCAAAGGTTTATTGTAGCTTAATTATCCGGGCGTCACAATTCTCCACTACAAGAAATCTCGTCCCGAGATTTTAAGCGGTAGAGTTGAGGGGAGAAGTGATCTGGTTGTGAAATCCTAATGATTCTTCTCGGTCTTGGTTGCTCTTCTCGAAGAGGTCGATCCATTACATTGTTGTCTTCATTTCTCTGCTTCAAGTCATCATTATGAAGTCGGCATCCTTTCTTCAGGAAATCCATCGTACTTACGAAGAGTAAAGGGTGGGTAGTCTAGGAGAATAGACTTCTGCAAGGTTGTCTATCTGGTCGATAACATCAGGGAAGGTGGCGGAAGTAACTCTCGAATTGAAACTTAAGAAAATATTGCGAGGCAAGTAAAGAGGTATCACGGGAAGTCTCGAGCGGGCAGGCAATAGTTCGATGCCTAAAACGGGGCGTGAAAGGGGCTCAAGGCAACGGAAATAAGTATTTTGTCTGATACCAGAATTGATGATCTCTCGAAAGGTGGCTCGTGAATTACATACGAGGCCACATGTGAGGAGTAACTGTGGAAACAGGGGGTGTACAGGAGACTCAGGTTTTGATCCTGTGGAACTGTGGGTTATGGGCCCACCATGTGGGTTAAAAGTAGGAAGGCGGTGACGATTTGCACGATCATGTAAGCAAGGCATGTCAGAGGATAGCCTGTCAGCTATGTCGGCAACAACATCGATACCAAGGGCGAGGGACGAAGAGAACCATTTTCCTACTCATTGAAACGAGGCAGGCCAATAGGCAAAGTTCCCGTCCATCGGTGGCTACTGGGATGTCATCAACAATAGTAATAGGGTCTTGCTGACAGAATTGTACACCGGGGTGTTTACATAAGCAGGAGAATATTACTGCTTAGATCATATAGATCACAAGCAACGTTAAACCAACCAATGGAAAGGAAAATATGATTATCAGATTAAACAGAACAATGGAAAGGAAAATGTGTTTAAGCACATATTTCAAGGGTATATCCTTCCCAAGGACAAGCAGAGCATGATATCCGTGACAAGATATAATGTAGAAAACTCTTTAGGTATGGGAGAGAATTTTCATGACATTACCCATACAGCGGTGTTTGGATAATTGAGCAGGAAACATTTAACATTGGGCTTCAAATGTACCTGTTGAAAATCGGAGTACTGAAGACATGCTCTGAGATAGCACTGACATAGTCATTGGGTAAAGATTAGAGTTAGAATTCATAAAGGATCCATCAGGAACAACTTATAGAATAAGTCTTACAATTTCCTCATGGAAGAATGGTTAACCTTGCTAAAAAGGAAACTATAGCAATAGGTCCTCCGACCAGGTGTGCTAAGCATGACATCACCTTACTGGGCTATACAAAATCCAATGTTACGGCTTTTGTAAAATATCCTGACCGTCATATCTGGCCGAGATTCAGTTCTGATTGGTGTCAGGATACCTCAGACTCAGGGTGCCTGAAAAGGAGAGGTGCATTACAATTGACAAGATGACATTGTAAGATTCTCGGGAAATGAACTATAGGAGCGGGTTACCGAAACAATAGTTCATCATTAAACCAAGGAGAGGATGAGGAGGTGGTTGATGGACTCAGCGACGATTCATCGAGAATTCCACATGGATGGATTTCCACAATTATGTGCACAAGGAGATGACATTTGAAAATTCAAATGATATAATGTTGTATGCCCGAGGAAAACATACATCATTAATCATTAGTTGAAAGGTGTGACCGAAATACGACCTTAGGCAGCAAGATCAATGTTAGTGTGGCGATTCAATAATCAACAGCCTAAGAACGAACTGTCGATCGTTAACATTCAAAGCAATAGGGTTGCCAGAAGTACAAAATCCAAGCAGCACCACTTGTTAGATGGTATCCCGGTTAGAATCAACACGGGGACCAAGAAAGAATGGTGACGGTGAGAAGTATCACTATGCCAAGAATTTTCAAAGAGGTGAAGCAATCCTCACAACATAGTCGGCATAAAGGACAATAATACTTCAAGGTAGAATATAATGCAAATAGGATATCAAGTTGCATCCATAACATGGACAAGCTCACGATGAAAAGAAGTTTAGGGTGTTGTCGATGATAACAAAAATCATCGAGGGCAAGGAGGGTATTTCTCAACATGAACACAGTTAAGATCTCGAAAGAAGTCAAAGTGTTGAAGGTGATCCGACACATTTGTCGGGAGGTTTCAAGAGGACGCGATCAAACAGCAACGACGTCAAGCAGGGAATGACGACGTGAAAGTCATAGGAACAACAAGTAAGATGCAAGCTCAGAATCAAAGTTGCCTTTCAGAACAAGAAACATGATGTTGAAAGCTCGACGTAAGTCGTGCTCACACTCTGAAGAATTTGTGCACCGAAGAAGGTCGAGGTAGCACAATCAAAGATAGCAAGATAAGGGTGTAACCGATGGTCTAGGACAACACGACTGAGTTTAAATTTTCCCAGTAATAATTACTAGGGGTATTTGAATTTAAGAGCGATTTGATTTACTAAACGGTGTCCTCGGTTGACGGCAACCTAGAACCCGTAGAGTGATTACGACAAGGAAAGTTATTACTTCAACAAGTTAGTAAGATGCCGTACAAAGGCATGATATCCTCGAGAAACCACGGGGTAAAACTCGAAGGTAGAACATGATAGAAGTTGAACTGGGTCGTTGACCGACGATAGCAGATACTTTAACCTTGTCAAAAATTGACGAGGCCTGGAATGGATTTCTTTCAGACATATGGGAACAAGGACAGTATGGTCGAACCAAATCTGCAAGGTTCAATATAAGGATACCGAAAGAATCATACAGATGGATAATCATTTTGCAAGAAGCTTGCGAGACAGCCTACATCGTTTCCATGGGCATGAACACAAAGTTCAAGGTCGACTCCCACTTTTCCAATGCATAACATTTATTTACTTCTCGCTCTGATAAAGCTGTAGTGTTGGGAATTTATCTGGCTAGACACCAGAAGAGTATGACTCATGAAAACTTTCGGTTTCGGGTTCACACGGATTAGTGAAAGTATAGGTTCAACCCATCGGGGAATCTTAGGAACATATACTACAAACTTCAAGAGTACATAGCACAAGCTTGTAAGCAGAGTATGGCTGGCAAAATAGAGGATGCAATTTACCTAAGGTATTATGTATCGAGGGAAGGACTCACAAGGTGATTGAAAATAAAGGACACTATCGGATAATAATCCAACAATGGATCGGGTGATCCACAACGGAGCTGATGTGAGTATCGATACTCACTCAGAGGAAGAAAGAATGCAGAGGCATCAGATTCAAGAAACACCTAAATAGTCTGATGCTTAAATACAAAGAAATTATGACTTCCAAAATAAAGGATCAGAAGCAGACGCTCTGATCAAGGATGGATAAGTTGAAATGACTTAGTTGGACAATCAATAAAGGTTTGAATTGTCTAGAACCAACTCATGTCTGGGAGGACGTCTGAGTTGGAAAGATAATTTAAAAGGATAACCTGATGATCGCATGCATACGCACATATTGAAACCATAGGCTTAAAATGACAAGGGCAAGGGATGTCAATGAAGACTACTAGCAATATGGAATTAACCATAATGCCAGCAAGCAAGAAATTCAAGAGCAATAAGTTGCTGAGGATTTTGGAAAATCGAATAGCACTTCGAAGAATTTTTACACATGAAGAACTGTGATGAACGGATCCTCGATAAATGTGAGGCATTATCCGTAAGGTTTTTAATGCAGAAAGGAACTGCAAGGCAGTAAACTCAAAGGATTTTCGGAACAACGGAGAATATTTCGAGGCATCATGTAACAACAAGAGCGACGAGGAATGATCATGTGAATGACAAGGTAATCATCCACGGGGATATATCGGTGGTAGGAATTACAAAGGCAATGAGTAGAAAGGGCTCGGGATAACATCGATGGGTATCCTCAAGATCTTCTGATGAAGCAGGTGATCTTCCGGCATGTGGGCTCTTCGGGAGAAATTAATTATGAGAACCTAGAGTCAGTGTTAGTAAAATCATTTAACCTGAGTAGAAGAGAGATCAGAGTCCCAGAATATAGGTCGAGGAATAAAAGATCCTAATACCACCCAATGGCGACGTGGGCCCGTAAGCCACACAGCCATATTAGCAAAAAAAAATTAGTGACTAGACTCAACTTAGGCCAAGGAGTGTGGAAGGGGGATTCTTACAGGCAGTCGGCTCTGATACCAAGTTGTGACGCCCCCGATTCAATCATACACTAATCATACACACAAACGTGTACGATCAAGATTAGGGACTCACGAGAAGATATCACAACACAACTCTACAAATAAAATAAGTCATACAAGCATCATATTACAAGCCAGGGGCCTCGAAGGCTCGAATACAAGAGCTCAATCATAGACGAGTCAGCGGAAGCAACAATATCTGAGTATAGACATAAGTTAAACAAGTTTGCCTTAAGAAGGTTACACAAACTGGGATACGGATCGAAAGAGGCGCAGGCCTCCTGCCTGGGATCCTCCTAAACTACTCCTGGTCACCATCAGCGGGCTGCACGTAGTAGTAGGCACCTCCGGTGTAGTAGGAGTCGTCGTCAACAGTGGCGTCTGGATCTTGGGCTCCAACATCTAGTTGCGACAACCAGGTAGAAGGGATAGGGGGAAAAGAAGGAGAAAGCAACCGTGAGTACTCATCCAAAGTACTCGCAAGCAAGGAGCTACACTACATATGTATGCATTGGTATCAAATGGAATAAGGGTATCATATGTGGACTGAACTTCAGAAAGCCGGAATAAGAGGGGGATAGCTCATCCAATCGAAGACTACGCTTCTGGCCACCTCCATCTTGCAGCATGAGAAGAGAGTAGATGGTAAGTTCACCAAGTATCATCGCATAGCATAATCCTAACCGATGATCCTCCCCTCGTCGCCCTGTGAGAGAACGATCACCGATTGTATCTGGCACTTGGAAGGGTGTGTTTTATTAAGTATCTGGTTCTAGTTGTCATAAGGTCAAGGTACAACTCCGGGTCATCCTCTTACCGAGGGACACGGCTATTCGAATAGATCAACTTCCCTGCAGGGGTGCACCACATTTCCCAACACGCTCGATCCCCTTTGTCCGGACACACTTTCCTGGGTCATGCCCGGCCTCGGAAGATCAACACGTCGCAGCCCTACCTAGGCACAACAGAGAGGTCAGCACGCCGGTCTAAATCCTATGCACGCAGGGGTCTGGGCCCATCGCTCATTGCACACCTGCACGTTGCGTGGGCGGCCGGAGAGCAGACCTAGCAACCTCCATTACAAAGGAAGTTACGTTACACGGTCCAACCCAGCGCGCGCCGCTCAGTCGCTGACGTCATGAACGCTTCGGCTGATACCACGACGTCGAGTGCCCATAACTGTCCCCGCGTAGATGGTTAGTGAGTATAGGCCAGTAGCCAGACTCAGATCAAATACCAAGATCTCGTTACACGTGTTATTTTGAAATAACCATGGACGCCGACCAAGGCCAGGCCCACCTCTCTCCTAGGTGGTCTCAACCTGCCCTGTCGCTCCGCCACAAAGTAACAGTCGGGGGCCTTCGGGAACTCAGGCCCACCTCTACCGGGATGGAGCGACCTGCCCCTTCAGCCCCCAACATCGGAATCACTCGCGGGTACTCCTACGAGCCGACCCGACTTTAATCACCACCTGTATAGCATGTATATATGTATAAGTATATACCCGTGATCACTTCCCGAGTGATCACGGCCTGATAGTATAGCATGGCAGATGGACAAGAATGTAGGGCCACGGATGATAAACTAGCATCCCATACTAAGCATTAGGATTGCAGGTAAAGGTAACAACAGTAGTAGCAAGGACAGGCTATGCATCAGGATAGGATTAACGAAAAGCAGTAACATGTTACGCTACTCTAATGCAAGCAGTAGAGAGTACAATAGGCGTTATCTGGTGATCAAGGGGGGGGCTTGCCTGGTTGCTCTGGCAAGAGAGAGGGGTCGTCAACACCATAGTCGTACTGGGTAGCAGCGGCGTTGGTCTCGGTGTCTAGCGAGAGAAGAGGGGGGGAAGAAACAGTAATTATTAAGAAAACATATGCATAGCGATGCATGACATGACAAGTATCGGTGCTAGGGGTGCCTAACGCGGTACGTGGTGATACCAGTGAAGGGGGGGACATCTGGGAAAGTATCCCTGGTGTTTCGCGTTTTCGGTCAGATGAAACAGAGGGGGAAAGTTGCATGTTCGCTATGCTAGGGGTGTGTGGCGGACGAACGGGATGTGTATCTGGATTCGTCTCGTCGTTCTGAGCTACTTTCATGTTGAAAATAATTTAATCCGAGTTACAGATTAAAAGATATGATTTTCTAAAGATTTTATTAATTTCTGGAATTTAATTAATTATTTAATTTAATTCAAATTTGGATTTATGATATCAGCATGATGTCATGCTGATGTCATCGGTCAACAGTGGCTGACTGGTCAACCTAACCTGTGGGTCCCACTGGTGAGTGACACATTTTAATTAAGCATATTAATTAACCTAATTAGTATTAATTAGGGGAGGCCCCACTGTCATTGACTACTTAATTAACTAATTAACAGATCAGGTTAATTAGGTAACTAAAGTGTAATTAGTTAATTAGTTGTTAAATTTAATTAATCAAAATTAATTAAGTTAATTAGTTCTATTTTTTATTTATTTATTTTAATTATTATTATTTTTGTTTCTTTTTTTGTAAACGTTCTGGGGGCTGTGGGGCCATTTGGTCAGTGGCCCAAGGGCGATGCGGGTTACGGGCGCTGGGTGTGGGCGTGCGCGGCTGATGGGGCGAGCCTGGGCGACGGGCGATAGCTGTCCGACAGGGCGCTACCAGGAGAGGCAATTGGGGCAGCGGCGAGGCGCCGTAGCCACTGACGAGGGGAGGTGGGCAGCAGTGGCAGCAAGCAGTGCAGCAGCAGGCTCGGGGAGGGAGGGGAGCAGGGCGGCGCGCGGGCGGCGCAGCGCGAGCGAGCAGCGCCGCGGCAGAGCGAGGCGGGGCTTGGGCGCGCGTGCGTGGGGGCACGCCGGGCGCGGCGAGGCCACGGCGGCACCAGCGGAGCCGCGGGGAGGAGGCCATGGCGTGAGTGCGTGCGCGCGAGGAAGAGAGGAGGAGGGGGAAGCTCACGGGGGCGGCGTAGGCTTCGTGGCAGTGGGGGTTGAGGAGGAGGACGGGGACGAGTCGACGTTTGAGAGGACGGCGAGGCGGTTCCGTCGAGCGGACGAGCAGCACGAGCACCGGGCAGCGGTGGTGGCGCACGGCGACGACGATCGAGTGCGGATTCGGGGTCGAGGTGAGGCGCGGCTGAGTGGTGGCCGCGGACCGGCTGGGCGTAGCGGGTGCAGGGGTATTTCCCCCGATCCTGATCTGGATCGGGGGGCAGAGGGAGGAGAGGGGAGAGGTGGGGATTGTGCGGGGGAGTGGGGTGATGACGCTAGGGTTCGATGGGGAGTGGGGGTTAAGGGGCCATGGGGGTGGGCCGGCTTGGCCGGGACTTGGCTCAGTTGGGCCGGGGGCTGCTGGGCCGGAGCCCCCCGGGGGGGGGGGGGTTCTTTCCTTTTTTTGTTAGTTCTATTTTTGTTTTGATTCTTTTTCTTATTTTCTTTTCTGTTTTATTTCTAGTTTCTTTTAATTTTTAGTTTTTTACAAAAATCACCACTAGTACCAAAATTGGTATTTATAAACAAACTGCTGTCACATCAATTCTTAAACCACAATGAAATATTTTTAATATTTTATAAAATCCAATAGGTATTTGTTTAATTGTTTTCACTACTGTTTTAATTAGTTTAGAGCCCTTAAACATTTTATCAAGGTTTGGTTTCTCCATCGCATTTACACATGATTTATCTGACCCACCTTGAACATTTTGGTTTCATTGTTTGAAAACTTTTGTTGTTTTCCTATATTTTAAATTTGAATTCAAATCGTTTTGAACTAGAGTGATTTTATCAACAGCAACCGAGGTGACGTGGCATCATTAGCAAAGGTTTACTGTAGCTTAATTATCCAGGCGTCACAATTGTGTTGCTTGGCTTAATTTTGTTTGCTACTGATTACATAATGCCATAGCCTGCTAATCCTATTATAGACTGCGCCTATCTATGTGTTTGATACTTACTGTTAAGAATTACCTGTTTGCCTGAACTTAAATAGCTACTTAAGCACGTAGATAGCCAGTCATATGTACTTCTAGGGTGCAGCAGAATTCACGTGTAATTTACGTTCTGATACCCTGTTTGTTTAAATGGTTTGCTGTTATCACTTGTAGCACTAGTAATGTTTGCATGTTCATAGATAGACAACTGTCAGGTTTATATGAGGGACACCATCTTTTTAACTTATATCTGTGTTGGAATCATTTTGCTTACATCAAAGAAATTTATAGATGTCTGTGTTGCTGGTAAACGGTATCGACTTATTACTTTAATACGTTGCCAAGAACTTGTTAGTTTTACTAGTTTTATGTTAGTTTCTTATGGCTCCTGCAAAACTTTATTTATTGATTGCTACATTCAAGTTTGCAGGACTCAACTGAAACTCCGTTGGCACAACATGTATGTTTTTAGAAACTTCCTTGTTTACCTGGTTTGCTGCTGTAACTTGTTGCTGTAATCATCTTACCAACTTCAAGTTTTCAGGATCCAATCGGAAGTCCAATTGCATAGCAGGTACATTTTCAAAAATATATTTGTGTAACAGGTTTGCTGTTGTAACTTGTTGCTCTAATCAAGTTACTGACTACTCAACTTTTCAGGATCCAAGAGAAACTCCAATGCCACAACAGGTTCCTTTTGCAAAACTTGTTTGTTTAACTGCTTTGCTGCTGCAACCGGTTGCTCTAATCACGTTACTGGCTACTCAAATTTTCAGGATCCAAGAGAAACTCCAATGCCACAATAGGTACCTTTTGCAAAACTTGTTTGTTTAACTGCTTTGTTGCTGCAACAACCGGTTACAATGATGTTAATAACTACCTTTCAACATCCAATTGAAACTCTTTATTTCCTTCTTTGTTTAACTGGTTTGTTGTTATAACTCCCAGTTTAGATGTTTTGCTAACTTCAACTTTTCGGAACCCAATCGGAACTTTAATGGAAAAACAGGTTAGCCCAAGATCAAAGAGCGAGGTCCCCATGGACGTTGTATCATCCCACAGCAGTAGCACCGGCCCAATCATGCATCGTGAATTGCCAACTGCTGATGCTCTAGAGGCTAAACTAGTGGTAGAAAGAGATTCTGCTTCTGCACTTAGAGATGAAGTTGACATGTTGAGGAAGCAAACAGCACAATCACAAGCAGTACTCAAGACAACCATTAAATATTTGGTGGATTTCAAAATGAAGCAAGCTGAGACTGACCGCATTGTTAAGGTCCTGAAGGAAAAAAGGAAATTAAATTCCCACTTGGTAAATCATAGGTGAAATGTTCTTTCCATCGTTGAATAACCTTTGTGTTGTTTGTTCATGTAATCGATCAAACCATTTGTTTTAGAGATCATGTAATAATTGTTCTTTGTTTTTTGGTTTTTAATTTTATTCAAGCACAAGTTTGTATTAATTGAAAAGACTCGGAGACATTTTGTTTTGATTGTTGTGCAGACCTGCAAATATGCCGGTCAGGCTGAATGTGCATTCAGCAATAATAGTAGTATAGATGGACCATAAGTGGAATGCATCGGAAAGGGACAAAATGATGTACTAGCTTTGCTAAAAAAAAGGATGCGCTTCTAGCAAAAAAAAGTACAGCGGCCTGGCTTATGTATGTTAGTTGATATTATTGATCCATATACTCTATAAGTGTTTATATGTCTGTTAGTTTTGTACATTATTGGTTGATTGGCTCAGTATTTGAATCTTGATACATCGCTTGTGTACATATCTAAATGGGAGTACACATTATGTTGCGTGTGACATTTGAGTTGGACATAAAGTGTTCCAAATATTTGAATTCACCTCAAACTGGATTCTAGCTTCTGAATTCGAGTATCGGCATTTGTAAATCATATTCATATATGAAAGTGGAATACAACTTTGTCGTGCTTTTGAAGATATATAAAAACACACAGAATGTTTTATAAAGATTCGTATAGGAATACAAAATGGATTCGAATTTAATTGCCAGGGTAAATGAGGACGCTTGTTGTCCCAAAATTCGAAAGAAGCGGCAAAATCTCCACTCCCACGTCGGCTGCCCAAAGCCAAGTGTTTGGGAGATGGAAATTACTGTCTACCCCTTACACGAACAATCCATCGGCCCGATTTCCACTGCTCTCAATAGGGGTAGGTTAGTAACTTCAATTAGACGTGACACGAACGCCTCTGAGCCCATTTTGACAAGGTGGGCGCCAAACATGGGCGGCAAAACACAGTTGATTCAAGCTCGTCCGAAAGACCTATGTTTCTCCCTCCATTTCCCCATTCATACATGGTAGGAGGCAAAACAAACTCGACTCGACCGAAATTGATTTTCAATAGGGGCAGGTTTGTAACTTCACTCAGATGTGACACAACCTCCCTACCTGTCAGCCCTGTTCATACACCATGGGCGCCAACCATGGGCGCCAAAACACCCTCTCCTTGCCCGAAATCGCTCTGGGCAAATATTTGTGAGATGCGAGATTACCGTCATGTCCAAATTTTAAACGAGGGCTAAGTTTGTAACTTTCCCATATTTCAGACAGGTGCGTCCCAAAAACAAGGTTCCCCGTACCTCTCCCTCCATTTTCCCATTCATACACCATCTGTGCTAGAACACCATCCCCACACTAGCCTCCTCCGTCCGCCACCCCATCCATCGCCGTCGTCCTCCACCCCATCCATCGCCACTATCCTCCACCCCATCCATCGCCACTGTCCTCCACCCCATCCATCGCCACTATCCTCCACCCCATCCATCGCCACCATCCTCCACCATGCCAGAGTGCTTACCAAGACCGCGTCGTCCACTGCTAGAGATGGACGTCCTCAAGCTTCCTCTCGTCCACCTTGCATCGCGTCCTCTTGCTTCATCGGCGACGTCATCCTCTTTGCCGGGGCCGCTCACACGACCTTCTCTTCCACCGCAATGGGACTTATCCCCCGATGCAACCGTCTACCATCGCAGATCTGCTTCAACGCCACCGACAGCCATCTCACCCCCGATAGCTACACGGCGCCGCAGGAGAGGTAGTACTTCATATCTCCACAACTTTTTGATCTCAACCAGAAAATAGATCGTAACTTGGTTATTGTACTTTCTTTTCAGCTCTTAGAATTTAGTTCTTAGTTCAAAGCAAACAATGGATGCTAAATATCATTTCCCTAGTTTCCAGCTTTAAATCTGCCATGGCACAGTCATAATAGGGTTTAATTGATCATGATTAGGGTTTAATTGATCATGTCCGTTCTGTGGTGGTTTCTTTAATAGAAATCGGAGGGGAAACCCTCTTTTGCTCAAAAAAAATGCTTAGGGTTTCCCCCTTTTATGATCACTATACGATCAGCATACGTGCTTCGTGTCATAATAGCACTACTCCACCCATCAAGCTAGACAAGCTTAGTTATTCAAATACGAATCTGACATTATTAAAACAAAGTTGTTTAATTGGTAAGCTAAATGTTCCTAATTTAGTTTTGAAAATGCATGTTCGCTGATCGGGTGTGTATCTCTACAGGGTGCCAACGGTGGGCCATGGCCCACCCTGGGATTTTGGGTCGGCCCAGGCCCCGATTACGGTATGTTCTGCTGTGCACTTTCGATCTCGACTCGCCTCCAGCCGCCTTCCTCATCGGCGACTTGCCGTCCCCAGACGGCATGACTCTAGGAGGAAACGCCGGACTAACAGGAGGTCAGGAGCCGCTCGCCCAACAGCATCACCACTGCCCGGGCGTGCCGGCGTGCCTACCTTCCCAGTCCGTTCAGGGCTCACGCGTGCAGCACCCACTAAGCCAACCCGATTTATCCTAAGATACGTCCTCAACACTTAGCAGGCACTCCTCATCACCCATTTTCTAATTGATTCATTACTCGTTAGGCAGGACTGTCATTAGGGTTTGTTGTGTGCTGAGTGCTACCTATACATAATGGTTTAGATGTATTTCAGTAATCTTTAGTACCTATAAAGTTCATAGGGTTTCAAAATTCCGGCCCTAGGAACAGACACTAGTCATTTTGGATTGTTGGTCGTAGTGACATTGACCCAGATTACTACTACATGCCAGGTTTGTTGACAATTTTACTTGTCTTTCTTACTCATTCGATATTATATACAATTATTCACGTCGATTAGTTGCAAACAATAAGTGCTAGACAAACTTCTTGATTCAGATTTTGGACGGTCTCTTACTACAGTTACAATTCTGCATACCTGTCCTAGTAAGCTCACAAGTAAATGATTGATTCACTACATCTATGCTTGCCTTGTCATATTTGTTGTCAATATTCTTTTAGGGTGGACCACCCTGTTTCAAAATACTGGAACCATAGACATGAGTGAATAGTATTTCCCTGTGTGATCTCTTCCATCATGTGTGGGCAACGAGCACTGCATTGTATAGAAAGAAAATGTCATTTCCAGCTTTTACATAGACTACGATCTTTTACATGGAATACAATCTGCCTACTTGCTTTGGGTCACACTACCAGCAGTCCACCTTTGAAGCTGAACATTATGCCACTGAAAATTCCTTAGTTTATTTGTTGAAATACGAATTTGATATGATTCTAATGTTCCTACTTCAGTTTTGAAATGTGTGTCTGCCTGTTATAGAGACATAAGAGGTTTGTATTTCTGTGTGTGGTCTAGTCAGCACAGTTGGGGGTGAACTTTGCATACGTAGGGGTTTATAGGGAGACACTCTTCGAGTTGAATCCGCAATGCATTCCATAGATAATCTGACTACTTTTTATGTTTTCATAAATCTTAGATTATGAACAGCATCATAATGATTATGAGCTTGCGCGCATGAAAAGAATAAAGCAGAACAATGCCATGGTTGTCAAACTTGGCATTAAGGGACTAAAATCAAGTCTGGATGCAATGCAATCCAAACGCTCTCCACCTACAGATTCTGATGCGGAGCATCCCAAGGCGATCCCCATGGACCCAACTACATCTCCTACGACCCCTCTTGGACCCATGACACGAGCAGGTGCAAGAGCCCATGAAACCGAGGTGACATCTCTCCTCTCACATTTCCACTTTGATGCACATGAGACATGGCTACTACCTCATATGGACACTTTGTGCATTCTCAGGTATCATGGAGAAGCTAAGGAGCAAGGAGAAGAATAAGAGGAAGATGGACGTGAATACGGAGACGAAGAAGAAGAACTGCTCAAAGTCTCCAGGCTCCGGACGACCGATGAACCCCGGACGTCCGACGACCTCCAGGCTCCGGACGTTCGACCTCCTCTGGACGACTGACACTTCCACACCCAAGCCAAAACAGACAGACATCTGACGCCACCAGGACGACCGACGCTCCTCGGACGACCGACCCCGACCGGACGTCCGACCGAAGACCACCCGAGCCGAATCTACGGACGTCCGACAGACACCGGACGTCCCTACCCTCGCGAGCCTCCGGACGACCGGTGACTCCCGGATGTCCGACGCCTGTGCACCGTTTCGTGTTGGGCCGCAACCCATGTACCCCTTCGCCCCCCTCTTTTTCACTAAGACTATATATACTCTACCTCGTCCAACTTTCTAGGGTTAGCGTAGGTTTAGCTCATTTTAAGAGATAGAGCTTCGCTCATCCACATCGGATCTACTCCTCGTGAGAGACCGCAGCCTCTTCGGAGAAGATCCCTTTGGATTCAAGACCCCTCTAAGGGAAGATCCCCTCGTGGATTCAAGACCTCCTCACGGAGAAGACCGGCTACCCTTGTATCGTCCCTAGTTGATCGTGTCCTATGTGAACTCTTATGTATCCGAGGATCTAGCACATGTGTGAGTATCTTGTGTTGGTTTAGTGTTTCTCCCGTGTTTTCCTTTGTGTTCCCCCTCATTTTCCCCTTCTGTTCTTCATGTTCATCATGGGATCTGCTCCTATCGTGAAAGATCGGCCCCTAGGGTTCCTACCCTACATCAGATTCATGCTGAGAATATGATCCTAACAGTGATTCTGAGCTAGAGGGAGACCTAAGTCAATGTAGCTCCCTAATGGAGGAGTCAGAGGCAAATGCCCTATCTTATTCACCCATCAAGGTGCTTGCTCTAACTTTCTAAGGTTATATTGGTTGAACATATCTTGTAACTGATGCTTTGCATTGCTTCTACTTTGTTGCACTGCCATTAGCTTAGTTTACACATCGTGTATGTGAATACGCCCTGCCTATCCATTTTCAGTACATATTCCATCTGTCATCATACCATACTTATCCATTCAATTGTTGTTCTTGCGTATCAGACGTTCAAATGGAAGAGGGCGATTTCTGATCGCGGAGGAGCACGAGCAAAGTATTTGGAAAAGGTAGTGACACCTGATAAATCAAATAGCCCATTAGGTGTAGTTGCAATATCACCTGACCCATAAAACACCCCAACTCTAGCAGACTCTAGACCTACTACACTGGTGATTTCTGATGCCCCAACTCAGCAGACCCCAACTACATCAAACAGTATGATGATGCCAGTTGACATAGCACCAGCTCTACAACGCAAAACCCCAATTCCAGTAAAGAGTACACCAAATACAGTTGCCAAATCCCTTTTCGAACCAGAGAGAGCCCCAATTGCAGCAAATAGGACCCCTGTTCCATTTCTTCCCAGTTTAGAAGATGAAGCTTATATTGTTGTCAGGAACTTTGTGCGCATCTTTCCTTCATGGAAAGATTTATACCGCAGACACATAACAATTTCCAGTCTTCCTCCGCAACTTATGTGTAAGTAACGTACTAATGTTATTCATGGTAATTACTGCATATGTTTCTGCTGATAGAAGACACAAGATTTCATTCTTTTAAATAGGCGAGGACCAAACTGGATTGTCAAGACGAGCAAGGGTTGGTTGTGCTTTGCAAGCACTCATTCATGAAGTATCGTTCCTACCTAAGGCAAGCGCACTTTGATGGCAAGCCTCTAAATGAAATTTCTGTAAAGTCTCCGGTGCTACATTTACCAGACAGTGACTGGAATAATCTTGTTACACATTGGTCTCGTCTGCAGCATAAGGTACTGTCTATGATATCACATCACAATTCGAACTACATTTTTGCATTTGCCTTAACATCTCACTTGTACGAAAACTGTTAGCAGAAGAACATTCATTCTCAAGGGACAACAGAATCTCGCAACTATACTGCACACTTCATTGCTCTTGTGAGTACCTCTTGCCCTGTATGACCATACTTACTTTCATAGTTGTTTGATTATGTAGCATCACTGCACAGGTTAGCCTCGTTATCATCCATTTGGTGGACATTATAAGATCCGTATGGACTCTTACATAAATTTAGAATCAACCCAATGCTTTTGAAGAGGTTTAGCTCTGCAGTCCACTTGTAAGGATTGAACATCGTCTATCACTGTACTTACATTAACAGCTGCTTTCTCCGTCCCATAATATAAGAACATTTTGTATAGTACACCAATGTTCTAAACACTCTTGTATTATGGGAAGATGGATTGGTTCATTGTGTAGCATTCTGCATCTTATCTCCCTCGCCCACCATTTACTAAAAAATATCAGATCTATATTTAATCTTGCCAAAAAGTTGAATACACAGACAATGTCAGTGCAGAAGTGTAGCCCATTGCTCTTGTCAGTATATTGTGTCCTGTAACGCTTGTACTTCCAGGGATTGGTAGTTGATTATGTAGCATCAATCTGCATCTTATCTTCATTATCCTCTATCCCTTCCAGTATTATCATATCTATAATTACTCTCTACAAAATGTAGAGTACAGGAAATGCTTATGAAGAAGATTCCGTGCTGAAATTCTTGAGTTATCCTTCCCATGACATGGAGAAGGGCATTATAAAGCCGATGACTGGACGACCGGCCCAGCCCGGACGTCCGATCGACCCTGACGAAACTGAATTTTTTTCAGTGTAGTCACCACCACCGCCCCACATTTCCGCATACGCACTCCTACCACCTATTCACTATCACCACTTCCGCATACCACCACCATTTAGATCATTTCGCTCTCCGACACGTGTTGCCACTTCGAGCTTTGAGAATTTGAGTTGCGGTTCCGTATCCTTTTGTGTTTCGGCTATCTAGGTACGGTTCAACATCGACATCACCGCCGCTCATCTTCGCCACGGATGCGTCATCAACAACGACCACCTCGACTACACCTTGGTATTGATGCCACCATTTTGACACCATACCGGAAGCAAGATCGGTAACCTCGTCTTGGTATTGGACATATCACTCTTGCCATTACATTGATAGCTATCATAGCCTTACTCCTTTGCGTTGCTTACCCATGGAGACTAGCCATTGAGTATTGCCGGCAATGAGACTTGTGCACATTAGTGATCATACTTCCCATAGCATACATACATCATTATTGCATATATTGGCATCATCTCTTGTGTCACAAAGTTGTCATCGATACACAAGTGCTATCTTGGTTCGTCAAGCATTGCATGAGGAAAGAGCTCCAACATCAAAGAGCCAAACAAGCTTTTAAGCAAAGAGGAAAGATAAGCAAAGAGATTTTAAGCAAGAACCATAGAATCATACAACATTAAGATTGTCATACTCGATCATCTTGGATCATATCATAGAAACAACTTGCATAGAGCATACTTGGGATAGAAGTTGTTGCATTTTGGCTAAGTAGGTTGTGCACAAGTTCTTGTATCCGCCTATTGTGAAATCGTGCTAGCATCTTTCTAGTGTTGTGCAACAAGAGCATTTTCGTGGATTCCACATTTTGGCTCATCCTTGGTTGCCCAACCCCACTTATCTTTTTGCGTGTGTGTTTCCGTGTACCTTATATGCTTGTTCTACTTGTTACATTGCATCTTGCGAATCTTTTCCAACATTATTGAAGCTCACTTACAATTGCATCAAATTTTGTGCCACCATCCTAACCAAGCTCCACCATAAGCTTTTAGTTGTGTAGGTGTGAGAAACCGACAAGAGCTAGTACCAATTGTGCTATTTCCTTGTCCTACATTGGAGTGATCATCGATCCACTTTCAACTTCGGTCAAGGTACATTTGGTATTCGTTCTTCTCTTTCTACCACTCACATTTGTCTTGGAATGATGGATAGGCCAAGTACTTCTACCAACCCACTCTTCATTGAGGATGATGACGACATGAACTCCTACATCACCAAGAGCCACCTCTTTGGTGCACAACGTGCTTTGCATCAAGAGCAACAAGCCATGAGTGAATGCATCGACAACCTCGCCACCAACTTGCGACTCTTCGAGCAACGTACAAGGGACTACTTAGACCGCAAGCTCAACGATCACAAGAAAGAGAATGATGCAAGGATGGACGAAATTCGCGCTTTGTTGCTCAACCGCTCTTCTTCCACTTCATCTTCATCAAGAAGGACTCGCTCAAGTCGACACTCCGACTTCACCCTCTCCGGCTCAAGTACACCGACATCGAACACTCTACGCCGTGCCACGCGCAATGATCGTCAAGCAAGCCTCAATCCTCTATGCGATACCGACTCCCAAGAGCACCGACAACGTCAAACTCAAGAGGCCTTTGCGCTAGCACGAGAATGGCAACGACAACGCCAACATGAAGAGGAAGACTGAGCGCGTCTACACCAAGTTGCACAAGATGTTGAGGCACAATGCCAAGAACAACAACTCCGTGAAGCTCAAGCACTTGAGGTGCAACAAGCCCTCCAGGATTCAAGTCGAGCCGTAGCCAACCGCGGCCGACAAGTCCGTGAACAAGAGGAAGCACTTCGCGAAGAACTTCATGAACGATGACACCAAGCTCGCGTGCACCGTCAAGTCCCTCAAGTTCCTCCTCGAGCTCGACAAGCTCCACCACACGCTCGCCAAGAACATCAAGTTCATCAAGAGCATGAAGAGAATGGAAATTATCCACGACAAGTCCAACATGAGGTTGACAACCCTCCTCACCAAGAGCGACACGAGCTTGACAATCATCTACAACACGGGCATCATCATCCTCGACCCCAACACAATGAAGAGCAACGCTATGGCAAGCTCAAGTTCGCCATGCCCAAGTTCAATGGAAGCAACAATCCCGAAGAGTACCTTTCATGGGCATTGAAGGTTGACAAAATCTTCCGTTTGCACAACTATGAAGAAGAGAAGAAGATCGTGATGGCATCCCTTGAATTCCAAGACTATGTCCTCATTTGGTGGGAACAAGTCATAGAGCGCCGAGAGGCAAGAGGTGAACCACCCATCACTACTTAGGCGCAAATGAAGGATGTCATGAGAGCACGCTTTCTTCCTACCTATTACAACCGTGAACTCTTCAAGAAACTCCAACTACTCAATCAAGGAACCAAGAGCGTTGAAGAGTACTACAAGGAGATGGAGATTGCAATGATAAGAGCCAATGCCACGGAAGATGATGAGCAAACTATGGCACGTTTCTTGAATGGACTCAACCATCCCATCAAGAAGATCGCCGACTTCCAACCATACTCGAACCTCATCGAGCTAGTGCATCAAGCTACAAAGGCGGAACGTCAAGTGCAAGACAATTTCAAGTACGCCAAGTTCTCATCCAAGTCCCATGGCTTCTCCAACAATCAAGCTTCAACGACTCCAATACCATCTATCAAGCCCTCTACTAGCAACATCGACAAGTCGAGTTCCAAGAAAGCTTCGTCAACTCCAAGTAACCCTCCTACTACGAGCAACTTCAAGCCGAGAGCTTCATCATCCTCAAACCCCACCGATGAGACCGTCAAGACGAGTTCCTTCAAATGCTTCACATGCGGAGGCCGAGGCCACAAGTCCTACGAGTGCACCAACAAGCGGACCATGATCCTCAACGACGACGACACCTACGATTCGATGAGTGAAGGAGAAATGGACGCTCTTGAGTAAGTCGCCATGCACTGGCAAGTGAACGATGAAGAGGAACAAGTCTTTTGCGATGAAGATTCAAGTCTCGCCCTTGTTGTTTCCAAGGTCTTGACTCTCCAACATCACCAAGAAGAAGACCAAAGATGCCACATATTCCACACCAAGGCCGGCATCAATGGACGATCCGTCAAGGTCATCATCGATGGAGGGAGTTGTCATAACCTCACAAGTGAACAACTTTGCTCCAAGCTCCAATTGCCCAAGACAAAGCACCCACATCCATACAAAGTGCAATGGCTTAGCGACTCCGGCACTATCCAAGTCGAGCAACGAGTACAAGTCTCCTTCGAAATTGGCGCCTACGAAGACACCTTGGAGTGTGACGTCATTCCAATAACTGTCTGCCATCTTCTCCTTGGACACCCATGGCAATTTGATAGAGGAGTCATCCACAACGTCCGAACGAACCATAAGGGCAAGGAGTATGTACTTCGTCCCATGTCTCCAAGCCAGTTGTCGCCGATAAGCAAGTCACCCATCATGGAGATCATAGTGAGAGAGCGAGCCAACAAAAAGAGAGTGAGCGCCACAAGCCCAAATCGAACGCCTGCACGATGAGCGAAAAGAAGAACTTAGTCCTATTTGCCACCAAAAGTGAGATAAGAGGAGTGTGTGAGAACCCATCTAGTGTCCTACACTACGTCATTGTGTGCAAGGACAATGCACCACAAACTAACACTTCTCACACTCTTCCTCTAGTGTTGTCTTCTCTTTTGCAGGAATTTCATGATGTTTTCCCCGACGAGCTACCTCCGGGACTACCTCCCTTACGCGGCATTGAGCACTGCATCGACCTCATCCCCGGAGCACCGCTTACGAACAAAGCTCCCTACTGCGTCAACCCTGAAGAAACCAAAGAAATACAAAGGCAAGTAAATAATCTCATAGACCATGGACATGTGCATGAAAGTTTGAGCCCTTGTGCCGTCTCGGTCATTCTTGTGTCAAAATGAGATGGTAGCTTTCGCATGTGCTCCGATAGTAGACCTATCAATGCTATCACCGTTCACTATAGGTATCCCATTCCACGCCTTGACGATATGCTTGATGAACTTAGTGGTGCCACTATCTTTTCTAAAATTGATGTTAAGAGTGGTTACTATCAAATACACATACAAGAGGGTGATGAATGGAAAACCGCTTTCAAAACCAAGTTTGGCTTGTATGAGTGGTTAGTCATGCCTATGGATCTCTCGGAAGCACCGGGTACTTTTATGTGTCTTGTGAATCATGTCTTTCGCCCTTACATTGGTGTGTTTGTTGTGGTCTACTTCGATGACATCCTTGTTTATAGCAAGTCTCTTAAAGAGCATGTCACCCATGTTAGAACCATTTTGCAAACTCTTAAAAAAGAGCATCCCTATGCTAATATGGAGAAATGCCTTTTTGGTGTTGACAAGCTCGTTTTCTTGCGTTTTGTTGTTTCCTCTAAGGGTGTTCATGTTGATGAGTCCAAGATCAATGCTATTAAGACTTGGACACAACCAATTAATTTGCAACAAGTGCGTAGCTTTCTTGGCCTTGCGGGTTTCTATCGTCGCTTTGTGAAGGATTTTAGCACCATTGCTTTGCCTTTGCATGCTTTGAGAAAGAAGAATGCGCCTTTTGTTTGGGGACCATCCCAAGATACCGCTTCCAATGAACTTAAGAATTTGCTTACTCATGCTCCCATGCTTGCATTACCCAACTTTGACAAACCCTTTGAGATTCATTGCGATGCTAGTGGTAATGGCATAGGAGGTGTGTTAACGCAAGAGAAGCGCCCCATAGCTTACTTTAGTGAGAAACTCTCCGGCGCACAACTCAATTACCCCATCTATGACAAAGAGATATATGCTTTAGTCCGCGTTTTGCATGAATGGGAACACTATCTTCGCCCACATGAGTTTATCATTCATGCTGATCATGAAACGCTCAAGTATCTTAAGGGCCAAACAATGTTGAACAAGTGTAATGCTAAATGGAGTGAATTTATTGAATCTTTTCCTTATGTCATCAAGTACATTAAGGGAAATAAAACATTGTGGTGGATGCCCTTTCTCGCATATGCATGCTTGTTACTCAACTTGAATTGGATGTCATTGGTTTTGAGCATATCAAAGACTTGTATGAGCATGATCCTACTTTTTCTACTCCTTATGCCAAGTGTTTGTCGCATACCTCTTGGGAACGCTATTACATCAAAGATGGATATCTTATGAGAGCTAACAAACTTTGCATCCCCGAGTCTTCTCTTCGTTTGTTACTTTTGTAGGAATCTCATGGAGGAGGCTTAATGGGAAATTTTGGACGCGACAAGACGTTCGCTATGCTCTCGAAGAACTACTTTTGGCCAAAGATGTTTTGCGACGTCAACCGCCTCACCAACCGATGCTCTACATGTCGCAAAGCTAAGTCAAAAGCTCAATCCCACGGCCTTTATATGCCTCTACCAATTCCATATCAACCATGGGAATACATTAGCATGGACTTTGTACTTGGTTTGCCTAGGACTCGAAATGGGAAGGATTCGGTATTTGTCGTTGTAGACCGTTTCTCAAAAATGGCACATTTCATTCCTTGCAACAAGATAGACGATGCTTCACATGTTGCTACTCTCTTTTGTAGGGAAATATTGCGTCTACATGGAGTGCCAAAGACTATCGTCTCCGACTGCAATGCCAAGTTCCTTAGCTACTTTTGGAAGACCCTATGCGCCAAGCTAGGAATCAAGCTACTTTTCTCTACGGCATATCATCCACAAACCGACGGCCAAACGGAAGTTACCAACCGCACACTCTCCGCTCTACTTTGAGTACTCATCAAGAAGAACATCAAGGAGTGGGAGGAGTGCCTACCTATCGCTGAGTTCACCTACAACCGAGCACTACACTCAACAACCGGCAAGTCCCCCTTCGAGGTCATCTACAGTTTCAACCCTTTGTCCCCTTTGGACATTCTCCCTCCACCACTCCAAGAGCGCATCAATTTGGACGCAAGTGCACGTGTGACACTTCTCAATAAGGTGCATGGAGATACAAGAAACAGCATCAAGCGCCAAGTTCAACGCCTTGCGACCAAGCTCAACTTCAACAAGCAACCTATGGTCTTCAACATTGGTGATCTCGTGTGGCTACACCTTCGCAAGGACCGCTTCCACAAGAACGCAAGGCCAAGATCCGACCCCGAGCGGATGGACCCTTCAAGGTGCTCGCACGATGCAACGACAACGCTTACAAGATTGACCTCCCACGCGACAAGTACAACGTGAGCGACATCTTTAATGTCAAATATCTCTCTCCCTTCCATGGTGATGAAGAATTTGATTCGAGGGCGGATCTTCCCCAAGGGAGGGGAGATGATGCGGAGCATCCCAAGGCCATCCCCATGGACCCAACTACATCTCCTACGACCCCTCTTGGACCCATGACACGAGCACGTGCAAGAGCCCTTGAAACCGAGGTGACATCTCTCCTCTCACATTTCCACTTTGATGCACATGAGACATGAATACTACCTCATATGGACACTTTGTGCATTCTTGGGTATCATGGAGAAGCTAAGGAGCAAGGAGAAGAAGAAGAGGAAGATGGATGTGAAGACGGAGATGAAGAAGAAGAACTGCTCAAAGTCTCCAGGCTCCGGACGACCGACGAACCCTGGACGTCCGACGACCTTCGGGCTCCGGACGTCCAGCCTCCTCTGGAAGACCAACACTACCACACCCGAGCCAAAACAGACGGGCATCCGACACCACCCGGATGACCGACGCTCCTCGGATGACTGACCTCGACCGGACGTCCGACCGAAGACCACTCGAGCCGAATCTACGGACGTCCGGACCCTCGCGAGCCTCCGGACAACCGGTGACTCCCAGACATCCGACGCCTGTGCACCGTTTCGTGTTGGGCCGCAGCCCATGTACCCCTTCGCCCCCCTCTTTTGCACTAAGACTATATATGCTCCACCTCGTCCAACTTTCTAGGGTTAGCGTTGGTTTAGCTCATTTTAAGAGATAGAGTGTCGCTCATCCACATCGGATCTACTCCTCGTGAGAGACCGCAGCCTCTTCGGAGAAGATCCCTTTGGATTCAAGACCCCTCTAAGGGAAGATCCCCTCGTGGATTCAAGACCTCCTCACAGAGAAGACCGGCTACCCTTGTATCGTCCCTAGTTGATCATAAACCGTGCGAACTCTTATGTATCCGAGGATCTAGCACATGTGTGACTATCTTATGTTGGTTTAGTGTTTCTCCCATGTTTTCCTTTGTGTTCCCCCTTGTTTTCCCCTTGTGTTCTTCATGTTCATCGCAGGATCTGCTCCTATCATGAAAGATCGGCCCCTAGGGTTCCTACCCTACATCAGATTCATGCCGAGAATATGATCCTAATAGTGATTCTGAGCTAGAGGGAGACCTAAGTCAATGTAGCTCCCTAATGGAGGAGTCAGAGGCAGATGCCCTATCTTATTCACCCATCAAGGTGCTTGCTCTAACTTTCTAAGGTTATATTGGTCGAACATATCTTGCAACTCATGCTTTGCATTGCTTCTACTTTGTTGCACTGCCATTAGCTTAGTTTACACATCGTGTATGTGAATACGCCCTGCCTATCCATTTTCAGTACATATTCCATCTGTCATCATACCATATTTATCCATTCAAATGTTGTTCTTGCGTATTAGACGTTCAAAAGGAAGAGGGTGATTGCTGATCGCGAAGGAGCACGAGCAAAGTATTTGGAAAAGGTAGTGACACCTGATAAATCAAATAGCCTATTAGGTGTAGTTGCAATATCACCTGACCCACAAAACACCCCAACTCTAGCAGACTCTAGACCTACTACACTAGTCATTTCTGATGCCCCAACTCAGCAGACCCCAACTACATCAAACAGTATGATGATGCCAGTTGACATAGCACCAGCTCTACGACGCAAAACCCCAATTCCAGGAAAGAGTACACCAAATCCAGTTGCCAAATCCCTTTTCGAACCAGAGAGAGCCCCAATTGCAGCAAATAGGACCCTTATTCCATTTCTTCCCAGTTTAGAAGATGAAGCTTATATTGTTGTCAGGAACTTTGTGCGCATCTTTCCTTGATGGAAAGATTTATACCACAGACACATAACAATTTCCAGTCTTCCTCCGCAACTTATGCGTAAGTAACATACTAATGTTATTCATGGTAATTACTGCATATGTTTCTGCTGATAGAAGACACAAGATTTCATTCTTTTAAATAGGCGAGGACCAAACTGGATTGTCAAGACGACCAAGGGTTGGTTGCACTTTTCAAGCACTCGTTGATGAAGTATCGTTCCTACCTGAGGCAAGCGCACTTTGATGGCAAGCCTCTAAATGAAATTTTTGTAAAGTCTTTGGTGCTACATTTATCAGACAGTGACTGGAATAATCTTGTTACATATTTGTCTCATCTACAGCGTAAGGTACTGTCTATGATATCACATCACAACTTGAACTACATTTTTGCATTTGCCTTAACATCTCACTTGTACGAAAACTGTTAGCAGAAGAACATTCATTCTCAAGGGACAACAGAATCTCGCAACTATACTGCACACTTCATTGCTCTTGTGAGTACCTCTTGCCCTGTATGACCATACTTACTTTCATAGTTGTTTGATTATGTAGCATCACTGCACATGTTAGCCTCGTTATCATACATTTGGTGGACATTATAAGATCCGTATGGACTCTTACATAAATTTAGAATCAACCCAATGCTTTTGAAGAGGTTTAGCTCTGTAGTCCACTTGTAAGGATTGAATGTCGTCTATCACTGTACTTACATTGACAGCTACTCCCTTCATCCCATAATATAAGAACGTTTTGTACAGTACACCAGTGTTCAACACACTCTTGTATTATGGGAAGATGGATTGGTTCGTTGTGTAGCATTCTGCATCTTATCTCCCTCCCCCACCATTTACTAAAAAATATCAGATCTATATTTAATCTTGCCAAAAAGTTGAATACACAGACAATGCCAGTGCAGAACTGTAGCCCATGGCTCTTGTCAGTATATTGTGTCCTGTAACGCTTGTACTTCCAGGGATTGGTAGTTGATTATGTAGCATCAATCTGCATCTTATCTTCATTATCCTCTATCCCTTCCAGTATTATCATATCTATAATTACTCTCTACAAAATGTAGAGTACAAGCAATGCTTATGAAGAAGATTCCGTGCGGAATTCTTGAGTTATCCTTCCCATGACATGGAGAAGGGAATTATAAAACCGGTGTTAAATGTTAATGTAAGTCAGTCCTTCTAAAGCCTTTATCCTCAACTGCTGTTTAATTTGCTCATACTCCCTATCGTTTACTCCTGTTTAGTTTGATGTTTCTATCAAAATGCATGTTCACAACAACCGTAAGTTCCAAGTTTTACTTGTAAAACCAAATTCCTTATTCATACCATGCACATTACTCAATACTCCCTATATGTATGCTTGTTTTTGTGTATCTATAATCCAGTGTGTGGTGAAGTAGCCCACGTTTGCACCTTGTCATCTCCTGTTTTATCTTACTGATGTGGCTGATGATAGGAACAACATGCCATACACATTAACCAAAATAGATACAATGATTGTCTTTGCCCTTAATCTATGCTTGTTATGTTGACATGGTAATCTAGTAGTGTGGTGAAGCTCCCCGCATTATGAACAATGCCAAATTATGCTATTGATATTTTGAACTTACTCTTTATTTTCTAATTTGAAATTGGATGGAATTGACATCACAGTTATCATCTTTGTTTATACATGTGCAAAACATGTCATCTCTCTGCTTGTTTTAGGGTGATATGCCTGATGGCATGCACAAGTCTGCTGAAGGCTGTGACCCAAACCCAACATATATTGCAGCAAAGAAGGAAAAACATCTTGAAGATAGCGAGACAACCCCAAAGTCTTGTCTTGGTGAAGTGTTCAAGTTACTTGAGACTAGCAGTCAGACAAGCTCACAGAATTCGCTGTCTGAATTAGTTCGACTTCTTCAGTCCCAAGTTCTAGCAGAAAGGCATTCTGCAACTCAACTTCAACTTGAAGTCCTAACTCTAAGAAAGATTGCAGAGAACACCAATGAGAACCTCATTGCTAAACAGCTACACCTGGAAGCTATGACCGACATGCTAGGCTGGTCTCATAGCCTTGCTCGGCAGCTTGCGCAACAGTTCCCGCGCAAGGCTATCCTTTCTTGAACTATCTTGGAAGTGGTCTCGGTTCGGTATTATTTTGTTACGCTGCAATGGTGCCCAATTTTTGTAATCTGCTTCTTCGTTGTGCTTTATGATCACTGGTGGCGAACTTCGATGCCCAGTGGATGTAATATACCATAAATCCTTTATTGTATAGTGTACGTTTATTCTAAGTTACTATGCCATAATTTCTTTATTGTATAGAGTAGGTTTGTTCTTAATTCCTACTAGTTACTGCCATCATTCGCTATCTGAAAAAAATATGATGTAGTCGATCGGGTTGAAACATTCGCCTCTAACAGTCCTAGTTTTTAGCGGGTCACAATTGGGCCAACCTGCATCTTTCTTGGGCCCGAATGGCCATTGGGGCCTTCACACTTTGCGCCAGGCCCACAACTTATTCCGGCCTATATTCGGCCCAAATTTTAGTTGGGCCTTTTCTGGACCTAGTGCTTAGTTTGGCCCATGTAGCATTGGGCCATTAACAGGCTGAATATTCTGGTGGCCTGTTACGGCCCAGAAGAAACCACGGGCCTTTAGCAGGCCGAAATTCATGTTGGGCCTCAATTTTCACTAGTCGTCGACGGGCCTTCAGCAGGCTGAAAGGTAGATTGGGCCTTTTTGGGCCCAGTTATATGACAGGTCGTTACCATGCCGAAACATATTTCAGGACTAAGTTGGCCCACTGATATCATGGGCCTTTAAGAGGCCGAAAGCTTAGTACAAGCATCAACGGGCCGAATTATACGACAGGCCTTTAACAGGCCCAAAGTCATGCTGGGCTGAACTGTTGCCACCTTTATCATGGGCCGTTAGTGGGCCGGATTTAGCGTCGGACCATATATGGCCCATGGGCAGCACGGGCCATTCCCAGGCCGAAAGGCACACCGGGCTGAAATGGGCCCATGTCAACATCGAGCCTCTAACAGGCCAAAAGTCACTTGGCCGTAATTGGGCCCAAATATTTGGTGAACAATTAACGGGCCAGATCTGGCTTCGGGCCTTAAATGGGCCTTATTAAACAGGCCGTTATTGGGCTGGCCCACTAGTACCTGAGTAAGTACTGCGGGCCTTTGACTGGGCCGACCTTTTTAACCTATATGGGACTTTGTTGGGCCGTGCCACATGTTGACGTATCATAAGCGCCTCCTGTCCAATGAATGGATGACATCTGTCCCAATGGTGAGCCAACACGTGTTTCCTCCGGCTAATGACAATTTTACGCGTGGAAAATCCTCATTGGTCGTGGCTGTTAATGGGTTATTGGATCCAAAACCGGACCCGATAGCTTAACAGCGACCCGTTACGGTGGATGCCACGTGTCGGTCACCCTTGACGAAAGCACTTCTATGACATGTGATTTATCGTCATGGAAGTGGACACTTCCGTGATGATAATTTTGGTAATGTCATGGAACACTTCTACGACAGCACAGGTATGACTATCTTGATTCTATCATAAAATCGTCATGGATGTACATGCATGAAAGAAAACGTGACCTACTGTGACAAACACGTATCATCACGGAAGTGTCTTTTTTTGTAGTGGAGGGCCACAAGGTCGGGGCGCGCGCCCTCCACCCTATTGGCTGGCTGGTGCCCCCCTTTGGTTCTTTCTTTGCCCAATATTTTTTATATATTCCAAAACTAATCTCCATGAAGTATCAGGACTTTTGGAGTTGTGCAGAATAGGTCTCTAATATTTGCTCCTTTTCGAGCCCAGAATTCCAGCTGTCGGCATTCTCCCTCTTCATGTAAACCTTGTAAAATAAGAGAGAATAGGCATAAGTATTGTGATATAATGTGTAATAACAGCCTACAATGCAATAAATATCAACATAAAAGCATGATGCAAAATGGACGTATGAACTCCCCCAAGCTTAGACCTCGTTTGTCCTCAAGCGAAAGCCGATATCGATAAATATGTCCACATGTTTAGAGATAGAGGTGCCGATGAAATAAAATATAGACATGTGGGCATCATGATCATCTTTAGACAACAACATATAATGCCATATTACTTCTTATGCTCAAGTAACAATTCATTCACAAGGTAAAGTATGAATCAGAAACTTCATTGAAAACTAACAAACTATGATCTTAGTCATTGAAGCAATTGCAATTTATCATAACATAGGAAAGAGTCAAATAAGAGCTTTTCAGCAAGTCCACATACTCAACTATCATATAATCTTTCACAATTGCTAACACTCACGCGATACATATGGGTTCAAAGTTTCAATCGGACACAGAGAAAGATAGGGTCTTATAGTTTCGCATCCCAACCTCTCACCTCAAGGGTAATGTCAACAATAATACTTTATGAAAACCTACATCCGAGTGGATATATATATCCGGATCTCTCCAACACATAGAGCTTGCCAAAGGAAAAAGTGTAAAAGGAAAGGTGATGATCAGCATGACTCTTGCATAAGGGTAGGAGATAAAAATAAAAGATAGGCCCTTCGCAGAGGGAGCAGAGGTTGTCATGCGCTTTTATGGTTGGATGCACAAAATCTTAATGCAAAAGAACGTCACTTTATATTGCCGCATGTGATAAGGACCTTTATTATGCAGTCTGTCACTTTTATTTCTTCCATATCACAAGTTCGTATAAAGCTTATTTTCTTCACACTAATAAGTCATACATATTTAGAGAGAGCAATTTTTATTGCTTGCACCGATGACAACTTACTTGAAGGATCTTACTCGATCCATAGGTACGTATGGTGGACTCTCATGGAAAAACTGGGTTTAGGGATGTTTGGACGCACAAGTAGTATCTCTACTTGGTGCAAAGAATTTGGCTAGCATGAGAGGGAAAGGCAATCTCATCATGTTGGATGATCCATGACAATATAACTTCTATTCAGATATAAGCAAACATAACTCATTATGTTGTCTTCCTTGTCCAACATCAACTTTTTAGCATGTCATATTTCAATGAGCGCTCACAATTACAAAAGATGTCCAAGATAGTATATTTATATGTGAAGCATCTCTTTCTTTATTACTACCTATTAATTGCAGCAATGACCAAAACTATGTTTGTCAACTCTCAATAACTTTTATTCACCATACTCTTTATATGTGAAGCCATTACTCCCCATAAGATCAATATATGATCCTTTTATTTCTTTTTATTATTTCTCTTATTTAATTGCCTCAAGATCATAGCAAGAAAGCAAAGCCCTTATCACAAAACTACTCTTTATTATATATCTCACCGACTCGATTACATAGATAGAGCATAAAGCAAAACTCAAAGCTAGATCATACTAAAACTTTATTCTACTAGATAAAGATATAACCAAAAGGATGGAACTAAGAAAAACGATAATGATAAAGATGTGATGGTGATACGATACCAGGGCACTCCCCCAAGCTTGGCAGTTGCCAAGGGGAGTGCCCATACCCATGTAATTAGATCTGTTTCTTCGGGGGTGGTGATGATGGAGTTGTTGATGAAGCAGGCTTGTCATCCATCTTCCAAGGTATAGGCTCACCATCATAGAAAGATGAGCGGGTCTCCGGGATCCTCGAATCTGTAGCCAAACTCATCCTCTTGAATCTATATTCATACTCACATTTTTGGTTTTGCAGGTCATAGATTTGGGCTTGGAGATGCTCGATTTTCTCATGAAGCCTAAAGATGGCCTCCTCGATGCTCTTGGGGTCCAGCTTGTGCTTGTTGGTGAACTCCGCGATCATCATGTGCTTGGCGTTGAGTCCGCGTTCCACCATCCCTTGACACTTGAAAACTTCCCGCTCCATTGCTTCGAGCCTTGCCTCCATGCTTCTGGTCTTCTTCGGACCCTCAACATCACGGATGTGCAACACCCCCTCACGCATCTCAATGGCTTGAGGGTGTCGCAGCACCTCCGTAAGGTAGGGGTTGATGACCATCTCGAAGAACTTGTCCTTGGGGGCGCTTGGGGACGTCATGGTGATCTAGATCTGTCAGAAAAATAGCTCGAAACAAAAACAGGAGATATTGTCATGGTACGGTGGTCAAAACCTTCGGGAGATTATATAATGAATTTTTACAGACCAAAAGAAGTATTCTGCAAGAAAACAGAGTCCGGGGGGCACACGAGGTAGCCGCAAGGTCGGGGGGCACGCCCTCCGCCCTTGTGGTGGCCTCGTGTCTCTTTCAGACTACTTTTAATTTTCCTAATTTTTTAAATATTCCAAAAACGGAGAAAAATTATCATTGGAAATGTTTTGGAGTCGGTTTACTTACCGTGCCACATACCTATTCCTTTTCGGAGTCTGAAACGTTCTGGAAAGTGTCCCTTAATTATGTACTCCTCCAGGGTGATGGTATCAATTATATTGGTCTCAACATTTATGGGAGTACCTAAGATGTAATGTTTGAGTCTTTGACGTTTACCACCTTTGGATTTTTGCCTTCGGCGTTGTTAATTTTAATGGCACCGGAATGATAGACCTCCTCGATAATGTAAGGGCCTTCCCATTTAGATAGAAGTTTTCCTGCAAAAAATCTTAAACGAGAGTTGTATAGCAAAACATGATCACCTACATTAAACTCACGCTTTTGTATCCTTTTATCATGCCATCTTTTAACTTTTTCATCAAACAACTTGGCATTCTCGTAGGCATGGGTTATCCATTCATCAAGTGAGCTAATATCAAATAACCTCTTCTCACCGCCAAGTTTCAAATCATAATTGAGCTCTTTAATAGCCCAATATGCCTTATGTTCTAGCTCAAGAGGTAAGTGACATGCTTTTCCATAAACAATTTTTTATGGAGACATATCCATAGGATTCTTATAAGCATTTCTATAAGACCACAAAGCATCATCAAGTTTCTAAGACCAAATTTTCTAGATCTATTAACAGTCTTTTGCAATATTAATTTAATTTCTCTATTGCTCAATTCTACTTGACGACTAGACTGAGGATGATATGGAGATACAATTCTATGATTAACTTCATATTTAGCAAGGAATTTACAAAAAGCACCATGAATAAAATGTGAACCACGAGCAGTCATTAAATATCTAGGGACTCCAAACCTCGGGAAAATAACTTCTTTAAGCATGTTAATAGAAGTGTTATGATCAACACTACTAGTAGGAATAGCTTCTACCCACTTAGTAATGTAATCAACAGCAACTAAAATATGTGTATACCCATTAGAGGAAGGAAAAGGTCCCATATAATCAAAGCCCCAAACATCAAATGGTTTAATAACAAGTGAATAATTCATAGGCATTTCCAGACGTCTACTAATATTACCCATTCTTTGACATTGATCACAAGACATGACAAACTTACGGGAATCCTTAAAGAGAGTGGGCCAATAGAAACCAGATTGCAATACCTTATGTGCAGTTCTATCTCCAGTGTGGTGTCCTCTGTAAGCTTCAGAGGGGCACTTGCGTAGGGTCTGTTCATGTTCATGCTCAAGTACACAACGTCTAATAACACCATCTACTCCTTATTTATAAAGGTGTGGATCATCCCAAAAGTAATGTCTTAAATCATAGAAAAACTATTTCTTTTGCTGATATGTGAAACTAGGTGGTATAAATTTAGCAACAATATAATTTGCATAATCAGCATACCATGGAGTGTTACGAGAAGCATTTATGACATTTAATTGCTCATCAGGAAAGCTATCATCAATAGGTAGTGGGTCATCAAGAACATTTTCTAACCTAGACAAGTTGTCTGCAATGGGGTTCTCAGCTCCCTTTCTATCAATAATATGCAAATCAAATTCTTGTAGCAAGAGAACCCATCTAATAAGTCTAGGTTAGCATCTTTCTTTTCCATAAGATATTTAATAACAGCATGATCAGTGTGAACAATTACTTTGGAATCAACAATATAAGTTCTGAACTTATCACATGCAAATACAACTGCTAAAAATTCTTTTTCAGTGGTAGCATAACTTCTCTGGGCATTGTCTGGAGTTTTACTAGCATACTGAATAACATTTAATTTCTTATCAACTCTTTGTCCTAGAACAACACCAACAGCATTATCACTAGCATCACACATAATTTTGATGACCCACAAGTGTAGGGGATCTATCGTAGCCTTTTTGATAAGTAAGAGTGTCGAACCCAATGAGGAACAGAAGCAAATGATAAGCGGTTTTCAGCAAGGTATTCTCTGCAAGCACTGAGATTATCGGTAACAGAGAGTTTTGTGATAAGGTAATTTGAAATGGGTAGAAAGTAATAAAAGTAAATAAGGTGCAGCAAGGCCCAATCCTTTTTGTAGCAAAGGACAAGCCTGGACAAACTCTTATATAAAGGAAAGCGCTCCCGAGGACACATGGGAATTATCGTCAAGCTATTTTCATCACGTTCATATGATTCGCGTTCGGTACTTTGATAATTTGATATGTGGGTGGACCGGTGCTTGGGTACTGCCCTTACTTTGACAAGCATCCCACTTATGACTAACCTCTATTTCAAGCATCCGCAACTACAACAGAAGTATTAAGGTAAACCTAACCATAGCATGAAACATATGGATCCAAATCAGCCCCTTACGAAGCAACGCATAAACTAGGGTTTAAGCTTATGTCACTCTAGCAACCCATTATCTACTTATTACTTCCCAATGCCTCCCTCTAGGACCATACAATGGTGAAGTGTCATGTAGTCGACGTTCACATTACACCACTAGAGAGATGACAACATACATCTCATCAAAATATCAAACGAATACCAAATTCACATGACTACTTATAGCAATACTTATCCCATGTCCTCTGGAACAAACGTAACTACTCACAAAGCATATTCATGTTCATAATCAGAGGGGTATTTATATGCATAATGGAGCTGAACATATGATCTTCCACCAAGTAAACCAACTAGCATCAACTACAAGGAGTAATCAACACTACTAGCAACCCACAGGTACCAATCTGAGGTTTGGATACAAAGATTGGATACAAGAGAGGAACTAGGGTTTCAGATGAGATGGTGCTGGTGAAGATGTTGATGGAGATTGACCCCTCCCGATGAGAGGATCATTGGTGATGACGATGGTGATGATTTCCCCCTCTCGGAGGGAAGTTTCCCCAGCAGAACAGCTCCGCCGGAGCCCTAGATTGGTTCCGCAAGGGTTCCGCCTCGTGGCGGCGGAGTTTTGTCCTGTGAGATAGCTTATGATTTTTTTCCTGGACAAAAGACTCCATATAGCCAAAGATGGGCATCATAGGGCTACCAGGGGGCCCACGAGGCAGGAGGGCGCGCCCCCACCCTCGTGGACGGTGGGTGGCCCCCCTCTGGTACTTTCTTCGCCCAATATTTTTTATATATTCTGAAAAAAATTCTCGTGGAGTTTTAGGACTTCTGGAGATATGCAGAATAGGTCTCTAATATTTGCTCCTTTTCCAGCCAGAATTCCAGCTGCCGGCATTCCCCCTCTTCCTGTAAAGCTTGTAAAATAAGAGAGAATAGGCATAAGTATTGTGACATAATGTGTAATAACATCCCATAATGCAATAAATATTCATATAAAAGCATGATGCAAAATGGACGTATCAACTCCCCCAAGCTTAGACCTCGCTCGTCCTCAAGCGAAAGCCGAAATCGAAACATATGTCCACATATTTAGAGATAGAGGTGCCGATAAAAATAAAATACGGACATGAGGGCATCATGATCATTCTTAGAACAGCAATATATATATATTGTCATATGATCTCTTATGCTAAAGTAACAATTCATTCACATACTCAAGTATGAATCAGAAACTTCATTGAAAACTAACAAACTATAATCTCAGTCATTGAAGCAATTGCAATTTATCATAACATAGGAAAGAGTCAATATAAGAGCTTCTCAGCAAGTCCACATACTCAACCATCATTTAGTCTTTCACAATTGCTAACAATCATGTGATATTTATGGTTATGAAGTTTTAATCAGACATAGAGAAAGATAGGGGCTTATAGTTTTGCCTCCCAACTTTTTACCTCAAGGGTAATGTCAACAATAATAGTTCATGAAAACTCACATCCAATTAGCTATATATATCTGGATCTTTCCAACACATTGTGCTTGCCAAAGGATAAAATGTAAAAAGGAAATGTGAAGATCACCATGACTCTTATATAAAGTAATAGACAAGAATAAAAGATAGGCCCTTCGCAGAGGGAAGTAGAGGTTGTCATGTGCTTTTATGGTTGGATGCACAAAATCTTAATGCGAAAGAATGTCACTTTATATTGCCACTTGTCATTGTCGGCGTTCTGGGAACGGGGCTCCCCAGACTTGCCTGCCTGCGGCCCACGGTGTGGCTTTGCTAGCAGGCATGTACGACCCATCTTCATCAACAAGGAATCAAGACCCTCGCGAGGGGCCAAACCTCGCGAGGCAGACGAAACAAGACCTCCTCAGGAGCGGCCTCACCAGGCTGGCTCGTGAGGGGCAGAGAGTTCAAGGCAAGGCAAACCTCGCGAGGTTTGCATGACGTGAGCCATGACGATCGAGACCAGGCGGGCGCCAGCGTGCGCAACGTCCTTGTTTCCTCTTTGGTGCTAAGGGGGCAAGCGCAGGTGCGGAGTACCGAGGCATCAAGCAATGGTTTCCATATTGGTGCAACGATACCAATACCAGAAGGACGGCAAGACGGAGGTCACCGTGGAGCCCAAGACGGCGTCACCACCAGAGCCTTTGGCAGGCGAAGACTGCTTTTGTCAGGATAGCTTGTACTAGTTGTCCCCTTTCAAATTGGCCGTTGTTGGCTCCCTTCCCGCTCAATATTTGGGGAGAGGACCAAGGCCACTATAAATAGAACTAGCCCCCACCATAGCCAGAGGAGGAGAGATCGGAGATTCGAGTCACCACATCCTTGGCGGCACACCCACCAAGCTCAAGAACACCTCAACGTCAGGAGGCTGTTCTTCCCTTTGTACTGTTCATCCTCAGCCCAAGAGGCAATCCACCACCACAATGGAGTAGGGTATTACACCACAACGGTGGCCCGAACCAGTATAAATCTTGTGTCCTTTGCGTTGCGAGTTTGTTGAGTTAGTTCATGAGATCTTAGCTAAGTTAGGACGTGGATCGGTAGGGGGGAGATCTTCATGCGTACCCCAGTGTTCAAACCTTAAGGGTTTTGCTGGAACCCGTGATCCGACATTTGGCGCGCCAGGTAGGGGGGCGCCGAAGCTTCCTTCCCGTCGCTCAGCGTCACGTCGCTTCAACGTCTCCATGGCGGATGCACGTCGCGCCCGCGCCGAGCGCCGGGATGCCCTCGCCACCCGCGTTGCTCAGACAGCCCCTGTCGGCGGGCCGCCCCGTCGCTCTCTGTCGCCTGCTGCCAACACCGCAACCGGCCAGGCGGGGAACGAGCAGCAAGCATCCTCCCTGCACCCCTCGGTGCGATAGGACGGCCGCACCGCCACTCCATCCCTGACCCCTGCTGGTTCGTCGTCTCACGCTCGTCGCGTTCCCATGGACACACGGGCCACGCTCCTCATGCGTGCGAGCTCCTGCGCTACCGCCCAGTCGACGACCTCTACGAGTACTGGCTTGACCGCATCGCCGAGCTTGTCCGTGCCGCAGGGGGCTCCCCTGCACCGTCCTACTCTCTACCTCGCGCTCCGCCAGCCACGGGCGACACAGCTCATTAAGCACCTCCACCACCTCTGCACCAAGACGGCGCCCTAGGGCCAAGGCATGCGGCTCCACGGTGCGACCCACCGCGTCCGGCGCCCGCGCGTGAAGAAATAAGATGTCAAGAAGTCCCTCGACCGTAAGCGAACGCTCCGCCACTCCTCGCACCTCCGCGCCAGGATCGTTTGCTGCGGCAAGGCCCCCGCCGCTTGCCGTAGCAGCGCGCGGGCGTCAAGACCAAGCTCCACCCCCAAGGCAGGCCCCGGTGACCACGACCGGTTGCCGCGCCTTCACCCCCAAGCTGCGCAGCGTCGCCTGGCCGGGCATGTTCAAGACAGATCTGTCTCCTCGCTACGACGGCACCCCTGACCCCACGGAGTTCCCATGGCTCTGAAGGATGGCCCTCGCTCCTGGCTCCTGAACCTGCCTCCAGGCTCAATTTCCTCCTGGGACGAGATGCGCAACCGCTTCATCGCCAACTTCCAGGGCACTCGCGACCGCCCCCCGGTCGCGGGTGACCTTCGCCGCATCAAGCAACAACCAGGACAGACCCTGCAAAAGTACATCCAGTGCTTCAACAGCGCACTCATCAAGATCCACAAGGTAACCGACGAGGCCATCATCTCGGCGTTCTCCAACGGCGTCCGTGACGTCAAGATGAAGGAGGAGCTCGCCATCCATGAGGAGCTGTGCACGACCTTGGAGCTGTTCAACATCGCGACCAAGTGTGCAAGAGCTGAGGAGGGGCGCCTCTCCATCCTCGAGCTCCCTGCTGTGGACCTAGAGGAGAAGAAGACCAAGGCCAAGGATGTGAAGCACAAGGGAGCAGCCTTGCTCGCGGCGAAACCAAACACCAAGTGCGGCAGAGACAGGCCCGAGTCATCCAAGGGCAGCCGACCATTCTGTGCCTTCCATAACCTACATACCCACAACACCAGCGACTGTCAAGAGATCAAAGCCATTCGAGAAGGACGCTACGGTCGACGCCTCGAGCGCAATGACCGGGGCTACGGCCGAGGAGGAGGATGTGGCGGCGGACGCTGGGACGACCTTGGCCCACGTCAGGAGTGGCACGACCGGCCTTGTGAGGACCGCTGGCAGGATTAGCCTCATGAGGGCGCCTGGAGGGACCAGCCTCGTGAGGCTCGTCCTCAAGGCAACGCTGGCCTTCCTCCATTACCGTCGCCACCCAAAAGGAATGAAGACCACCATCAAGACGAGGGGGTTGGGGGCTTCTAGGAGCCACGCGCCATCGCCTGCATCTTGGGCGGAGCTCAAGCCCCAGCCTCGTAGCGTATCTTCAAACAATTTGCCCGTGAAGTGAATGCAGTTCTCCCCAAGCTCGAGGCCACACGCCCACTCAGATGGTCCAGGTGCCCCATCACGTTCAGTTCGGCAGATCATCTCAAGTGCGTGGCTACTGCAGGCGTCCTCCCAATGCTCTGTTCACCAGTCATCAGCAACGTGCAAATTACCAAGACCCTCATCGACGGTGACGCACGGCTCAATGTCCTATCCGTCGACACGTTCGACAACCTCCAAGTGCCATATGACCAGCTTGATCCTACAAAGACTTTCTCATGAGTGACCGGCGGCTCTACTACCCCAATCGGGCAAGTCCGCCTTCCCGTTACCTTCAAAGAACGCAACAACTACCGCACCGAACTCATCGACTTCGATGTCGCCTACATCTACTTGCCATACAACGCCATCCGCGGGTATCCAGGCCTGGCCAAGTTTATGGAGGTGACTCATCACGGCTACAATGTCCTCAAGATGCCGGGAAGCAGCGGAATCATCACAGTCTCGTGCGAAGAAAGAGACGCGGTGTGCTCCCTCGAGCGTGCCTTCCAAGCTGCAGCAATCGACGACCCCGACAGTCAGGGCGAGCGCCCTCCTGAGGCCACCCCCAAGAAGAAGCTGCGCCACGCAGGGCCTCAGGCAAGCGGCGCCTCGTCAGGATCGGCACCCGCGCCTGGAGCGTGGCGGGCGCCTATCAACACAACCTGCGGAGCATCCTGGCGGCTCAAGAGGCCAGGCACCACGCTGTGCTGACGGAGATGAAGACGGTCCTCAAGGAACCCCCTGGAACCCCAGAGCCCCCCGAGGCCCAGGGCCCCAGTGGCTCATGAGGGGCAGCCCCTTCGCCGCACGCCTTCAGCTAGCCCAACTCTCCTTCATCGACATAGCCAGGTGACATTTTCCAAAGTTCATTCAGCTGGGAGCGCCCCCAGGGCTGCATCATTCCCATGCCGCGTGGGTCCGTCCCTGTGGCATGTATCTTTCCTTTTATGTCTTTAGCTTACCCTGTTGGGGCGCCCCTCGGGCTGCATCATCCCCAAGCCACTCGGGTTGGACCTAGTGGCATGCATCTTCCCCGCATTTACTTAAGCCAGCATGCTTTCCATGCTTAATCTATCTATGACTATCGCCTACTTGATTGTCACCCACCATGGGAGCCGCGGGTGGACCGTCTTTCTTCAGGACCCTTCATGTTGTCTAACCATCTCGTAGGACCAAGACAACAAACAAGAATCAAGACCAGGCGCAACCCGCCTCGAGGTAGGGCCACATGAGTCCCACGCTGGCTCACGAGTGCGCAAATACACCTCATCTAGCCCTGCTGTGCAAGCCACATGTCAGGGCGGGGTTGTACATGCCCCGGGGGCTCTCCGCAGTAGGGAGTCCCCCTCCCACGCCCTAGTGGAAGCACCATGCTCCGCGCTGGCCGTCAACACTGCCGAGGAGCGGCTATGCCCGTGCACAAGCGGAAACACTACGCTCCGCGCTGGTGATAAACAACTGAGGGCGGCCCCACGGCCGTACCAACCTTAGGGAGCCCCAGAGCTCAATGTCCGGCCTCACCGCAATGCCTCCCCTCGGGAGAGCCGCGCGAGGGGGCTGGGCACGGGGGCTGCGCTTGGGTCACGCCCAAGCATACGCCACCCAACCAGGTCCCTCGGACCTGGTCGTTGCATGCCCCTCCCAAGCCGAGCCTCGACGAGGGAAAAGGTATGGAGAATGTTTGCACGTCAAGGGAGACTCCTGAGCATCGCGACTCAGGAGCCTAATTGGTCACGTAGCCCCTCACTCCTTGGTCCGTCCTGGTCTCCGGTCGGCCCAACGGCGGTTGAGGTATGCGCGGGGCCGGGCACTACCGACGTAGAACATTAACATATCGTCGCGTATCCTTCCTATAGGCTATTTGCGTGTCAAGGGGGACTCCTAAGCATCGCGACCCAGGAGCCTAACTGGTCACGTAGCTGTAACGCCCCATATGTAACCTGCCATATTTGTATTCCAACTCTTGCCATTTCCAGCACTAAGTTATGATATTTCCTCGTTGTCGGGTTTTTGTCTTCGTGTTGCTTTTGTATTTATCATGCATCTCATATCATGTCATCATGTGCATCACATTTGCATACGTGTTCGTCTCATGCATCCGAGCATTTTCCCCGCTGTCCGTTTTGCATTCCGGCGCTCCTATGTCCTCCGGTGTCCCCTTTTACCTCTTTTCGTGTGCGGGTGTTAAACGTTCTCGGATTGGACCGAGACTTGCCAAGTGGCCTTGGTTTACTACTGGTAGACCGCCTGTCAAGTTTCGTGCCATTTGGACTTCGTTTGATACTCCAACGGTTAATCGAGGAACCGAAAAGGCCTTGTGTGTGTTGTAGCCCAACACCCCTCCTAAGTGGCCCAAAACCCACCTAAACCCCCTCCATGATCTCGTTCGTTCGATCACGATCGCGTGGCCGCAAACCGTGCTCAATTTGGAGCCTCCTAGCTCCCTCTACCTATAAAAAGGCATCTCCTCCGAAAATCCCAGGTCATTTTCCACCCTAACCCTAGCTCCTCTTCCCCCCCCCCCCCCCCCCCCTCCCCCCCCCGCCGCCGGACACGTCTGAGACAGCCGGCGCATCCGCGCGCCGCCACCCGGACCAATCATCGCTTGCCACGTCACCACATGGGAGCCCCACTTTGCCGTCTAACCGCGCCGGCCCGCCAGGCCCAGCGCCGGCCCCCGCGGCCCGCTCTGCGCCCGCAGCCGCCCGCTTCCCCGGCTCGCCCGCGCGCCGCCAAGCCAGCTCCGCCCCACCGCCGCACTGTTCGCCGGCGTCGACCGCGCCGCCCCGCTGCCGCACGCTTCCGGCCGGCGCCTCGTCGCCTTGCCACCGCCCTGCCCGACGACGGCCACCTAGCCGGCCTCTCCGCCCATCGTCTCCGGCGTCCCGTCGTCCTCCCGCTCCGGCTAATCCATCCCGCAACTCCGGCGAGCTCCCCGCCGAACTGCGGCGAGAAGTTCCGGTCGTCCTCGATCCCCGTACCCGATCCAGATCTGGAAACTTGAGGGTTGACCTAATTTTTCTCCTAAGTCCCAGTACTTTTTAGCATATTTCATCATGCCATAACTTTGCATCCGTGGCTCCGTTTTAGACGTGTAGCATGTTAAATTGTTCGTCTTGATGAGTACTTCATTTCATTCCATTGCACCATGGTCATTTGAGTTCATCTTGATGCCCTAAATGCTGTTGCAAGAGTGCTATGCAATGTTAGTTTCAGATTCTTATCAGAATTTGGACATTTGTCATTTTTGCCATGATTAATGTGTGCCTCCTATGATCTTGAGCCCTACATGTGTTTTGAAGTATGCCATGCCATATTTAGAGGGGTGTATGCCAGGTATTTTTGTGATCTTTGTGCTGACTAGCACAAGCATGCAAAGTATCTCTCGTGATGTTGCTGATTTCATGGACTTAGGAATCTTTTAAGTCTTTTCCCTGATAATATTTTTATGCCATGTATTCTAGTTGCTAGAGAGTCATCCATGCCTCATTTGAGCATGTTCGGTAAGGATGATTTTGAGATATTGTTATGCTCTATCCATACATGTCTTTGTTTGCAATTATGGAGCACCCTAGCATGACGCAATCTTGCTCTACTTTTGCTATAAAATGTTCCTGGCATATTGTTTACATGTTAAGCAATTTTGCCGAGGTTATTATAGTTTGTACATCCATGCTATGAGAGTGTTCTGGCCATGGTTAGCTTATATATCATGTCTACTTGTTGGGTGTATGCTTAGTTTGTCATGCAATGCCTTGTGGTGAGTGCATCGAGCTCATAAACATGCCTACGTAAATCTATTTTGCCATGTTCCAGTTTTTCTGCTAAATCTGAATCTGTTAACGAAACTTGCTATGTTCACATGGTTGCCATTGTATTTTCCGATCCCTTTTGGCTTATGGTCAGTAAGGGACTTTTGTTGTATGTTTTGAGTAGCTTCATGCCATGCCTTGCTTTGCCATGATATGTTCCTGTAGCATGTTGTTATCGTGCTCTAAACATTGCTTCCTGATATTAAATTCCTGGCATGTTGTTATTTTCACTAAGTCTGTAACCTGATATCTTTTGCACTTTTGCCATGCTTGTTTGAACCTGCTATTGAGTGAATTGGCCATAGCTCAGTGTTCGTCTTTTGTCAAGCATCTTGATTGGATCACTACCATGTGTTTTGTTGCTATGTTAGAGTGCAGTAGCTTGTTGTTCTTGATGCATTTAGATGGCCTCTTGTTGTTAATCGCAGCTTCGTGCCATTATTGTTTTGCTTGCCATTTGCAAACCGTGCATCCGATTCCGGTGATCTTTATATCGATTTCGACCAAAATCAACTCGTCTTTCCAGCGGCACTATTGGTTTTCCAAGTTGAGGCCTGGTTCAATCTTTCCTTTCCGAAACATGCATATGCATCGCATATCACATCCCGCATATCATGCCATGTTTTGCGTCATGTTGGTTACGCATTGCACCATGGTTGATTGTGTCTCCCTTTGCTTTTGTTCTTGCTTTGGGTAGAGCTGGGAGACGAGTACGTGTCCGAGGAACCCGTTTAGTACACTAATGTAACATCCCAAAATTTCAATTTGGAATGTTATACACTAGATCATCATTGCATATCATATTTTATTGCATTTTTGGTTGATCCTAGAAATTTTACGCATCTCATGGACCCTCAGAGAGAGTTGGGGATTTCGTTGTTTTCATATTTGAGTTTTCTCAAATTTTGAAAATAGGATCATTTGATTTTATTTATTTTATCTTCAATTATTTCTATTATCAAAATATGAGAGAGGGAAGAAAATGACTTTCCCAAAATAAAGAAATATTGAGGATTTAATAAAAAATCAAATAAGATTTTATTTTGGTTTTATTTGCTATTTTATTTGAATTTAGGAAAAATGCGCATTTTTCAAAATTGCATTTAGGCCCCAAATAAATGTTCATCCTGTGCGGCTTGATTTTAGAAGCTGGGGAAAATTTATTTCGGGATTTTTGGAGTCCGTTTAGTATTTCTTTTGTTTTTTTTCTAAGCGTAACTATTTAAAAAAACGCAACCGACCTACCGGGCCTTGTCCGACCTGGACACTCGGCCCGGCTGGCTTTATAAGCCAGGGAGGCCCAGCCGGACCCCCAAACCCTAGCCCTAGCCCCGCCGCCGCCACCCCCGCACCGCCCCGCAGCCTCGCCACCCCGCCAGACCGCCGCCGGTTTTGTTTTCCTCGAAAAACCGATCGGTTTTTCCGTCGGTTTGTTCGGTTTATTAGTTTCGTTTTTTTATAGATCAGTTTTTCCGGTTCATTTATTTAGCAAGCATTCGCCCATTCGTTCGTTTTAATGAACGCGTTCTTCGTTTTGATCCAGTTAACGAACGTCCATTCGTTAATCTGTTCGTCGTTTTCTTTTTGTCGGATTAAATCCGCAATTTTTCTGATAGCGGTTCCTGATCCGTTTTTCGTTCTAGTATAACTTTTTGCTCATTTATCGGAATCAGGGGATTCAAGCTCCTAGAGTTTCGTCTTAAAACCCTCTTTTCATTTAACCAACTCAAACAAGTTTTTGCCACTGTAAAATTGCCCTAGATCTAGAATAGTAAACGAAGCTTGTTTCTTTTGCTGTTTGTCTTTCGTTGCTTCGTTCGATTTGATTTTTGTTGCCAACCAGAGTTCTTAAGTTGAACTTTCTGGTTAGATCTCTTATTTGAGTTTTACATGTGCATTAGTTGAGTACTTATTGTATGCTTGTTTGTTTGCGATAGAGTACCCGGAGTGCGCCGCTTGCTACTTCGAATCGCTAGGCTTTCTACGTTTGCTTATTATGCCATGCTATGCTAGTAGACGTGGATTGGATGAGTGAAATCCATGACAGATGTGAGATTGTTAAATTAATGGTTTATCTAAGGTGGCAACTTTAATACACATCTGGGTGGATTGAGGCACCTGGGTATTCCAGCGATTGCCTGTTTTCTTTTGGACCGCCACCCTGGCTCAAAGGGTTCATGAGATTATTCATACTAGAAACTTCCGTGTGCAGCCACAAGCTATTATGGGCTCTAGCATAGTTGATTAAGTCGTGCGAACTCTTACAGTGGTAGACTAGCAGATGTAGGGGAAAGTAGGTGTAACGGTCTACCCGATCATAAGGTGCTAGCGCTTCTGAAAGACTATGTCTCGGTCATCCGTTTCTCAAACACCATGTAGTGCGAGAATCCCAATGGAGAAGATCGAGTCTTGTGGGGAAAAGTGCGCAAACCTCTGCAGAGTGTATAAACTAATCATGGTTAGCCGTGTTCCCAGTTATGGACATCTTGAGTATCTAGTACCTGGATTATCATGTGAATCTCATCATGTTACTGTAAGATTAAATTTGTTGGGTTTTGTTTAATGATGATGCTTAATTGGGATTGAGAATGCTATCAACCATTCTCAGTGTTTAACAACCACCATGATAGTTAAATAAAATCTATTCCTTTGTAGTAGGGAAAAATTGGCTTTACGCAAAACTGTAACCATAGAGCTTTCCACCAGCCAAATATGCATGTAGTATAGCCTTATTTCTTTCATTGCTCTCTATGTGTTACATTGCCAGCATATTCCATGTGCTGACCCACTTCGGGCTGCAACGTTAATGTTGCAGACTTTTCAGACAACGATTAAGGTGCCTTTAGGTTGTGGTTCTATACTCGGTGATGCCGTTGGAGTTGATGGACTCACTTATCTTCCAAGCCTTCCGCTGTTATCATTATTAGACGGCCTTAAGCCATATTTATTGTAATATGGTCTCTTTTGAGACACTCGATGTAATAATTGTGTGATTGCTACTCTGTTATAAATCCTTCAAGTACTGTGTGGTGTCAGCATTACTGATCCAGGGATGACACCTGAGCACGGAGATTGGACCGTTTGAGGTCTGGTCGCTACAAGATGGTATCAGAGCACACACTGACTGTAGGACACGGCCACTAAGCTAAAGCCCTAGATCACTACTCACTCTCTTCTCATTCTGACTTCTCATCTTTTCTACTCTTTTAGGATGGCGGATGCAAGGAACAAGTTCACGCAACCGGATGAAGATACACCCTTTGGACGTCACTTGAAGGAAGTCACTAGATACCTGAACATAGGAGTACCCAGCTTCACCGGAACTTACCACGCCACTTTACCTGAAGAAGAGCACTGGATGATTCAAGTTCAAGTTCCAGGAAGGACGTTCATGCCAGTCACTGAGCCCATAGAGTTTTCTTTTGATGCACCAACTTGGAGTCTAGAAAAGAGCATGGCAGCTCACATCGCCATGGGACGCATTGGAGAAGTTTACCACAATGATCTCAAGGATACTATCTACCAGATTTGTGGGCGCCGAGATGAGCACTGGGAGATGATCAACACCAGGAAGGATAGATCAATTGCAGCTTTTATCCAGGAGTTAAACCAGCACATTCGGCGTCAGGAGAACCAGATGTGCTCCGACATGATAGATCTGAAGAAGGCAAGGACAAGAATCAAGGAATTGGAGGAAGAACTCAAGGCTACATGTGAAGATTATGAAGAGGAAACCGAAGTATTAGTGGAGAAGAATGATGATCTGATCAAGAAGATCGGAGTATTTATGGGAGGCCCTACACCAGTAGAAGAAGACGAAGAACCCAAGGAGATTCGCCCGGAAGACTACATCATCATCGACGACACCAACTCCGATCCAGATGATAGCAATGATGACTATGTTGATGAAGCTGGAGCAGATATAATGGAGTCTGCAACCGAAGAATATTTTTAGACCACCCCAACAAATGTAGTAGTCCACCATGTAAATATAGTAGTCCGAGCACTTTTGCGATAGTTAGATTGATTGTATGCCCTTGTTTGATTGATTGAATGAAGTGAATTGTTTTCTTTTGCCTCATGTGCATATGGGTAGTGTTTTCTCTCTAGACCCCTCTCTATTCTTAAATCTCATCTTTTCTAAACCCTCAGATGCCTCCGAGATGTGACCCCGGATTTACCTTCCCACCGGAGCTCACTCAGTTGATCCAGCAGCAGAACACATTGATGCAGTTGCTAGTCCAGAATCAGAATCAAGGGAACAACAACAACAAAAATCCACCACCACCACCACCTGTTGATCACTTAGCCCGTTTTCTTAGGCTGAATCCGCCGGTGTTTTCCAGTAGCACCGAGCCGATAGTAGCAGATGATTGGCTCCGCAAGACCGCAAGGGAATTGACCACCGCAGGATGCATAGATGCGGAAAAGGTGAAGTTTGCCGCACATCAGCTTGAAGGACCCGCAGCATCATGGTGGGAGAATTTCACAGCCACTTTCCCTGTCGACACTGTCACGTGGGACTAGTTTCAGCAGGCTTTCCGTACTGCCCATGTTTCAGCAGGAGCTATGGCCATGAAGAAGCGAGAGTTTCGCAACTTGTGCCAAGGAGGACGGACAATTGGTCAGTATGTGGAGGACTTTAGTAAGTTAGCACGTTATGCCCTAGATGACGTAGCTACGGATGCAGCTAAGCAGGAGAAGTTTCTGGAAGGACTGAATGATGAGTTGAGTATGCAGTTGATGGTATCAACCTTCAACAACTACCAGGAGTTGGTAGATCGTGCTCTCATGATTGAAGGGAAGCAGCAGCAGATTGGGAATCGCAAGAGGAAGTATGGACAAGGGAAGTACAATTCATGAGCTTAGCAGAAGCCACGTTTTACCCCTAGACCGGGAGGAAATTTTCAGCATAACCATGGAGGAGGTAGCTCGCACAATCACAATAGCACCAAGAATGGTAATGGGAATGGAGGAAGCAACGGCCAGAATCGCACCAACCCATCAACCCCAGCCAAGAGAGACCTGAGCCAAGTCACTTGCTTTAAGTGCCAGAAGACCGGACATTACGCCAATGAATGTCCTGAATCCCAGAATGGAAATGGCAATGGAAGCTCTGGGAAGAAGCCAAACCCTTTCAACAGGGGACAGGTGAACCACGTTAACGCGGAGGAGGTTGAAGAGCAGCCGAATGCAGTAATCGGTAAGTTTTTGGTTAAGTTATTTACTGCACTCGTTCTTTTCGATACTGGTGCATCGCATTCCTACATCTCAAGGGGATTTGTGGATAAGTATAATCTGCCCACCAAAGTTCTTAGAACACCTATGTTAGTAAGCTCACCAGGAGCGGAGTATATGGCTAGCCAAGGATGTTTTCAAGTGTCATTGAGTATAGGTAGGCATGTGTTTCCCTCAGATTTAATCATTTTGGAATCACAAGGATTGGATGTAATTCTGGGTATTGATTGGCTGTCGATGTATGGAGGAAACATTGATTGCGCCAATAATTCGATTTTGCTTACCACCCCAGAAGGGAGAAGGATCAAGTATGTATCCCGGCATGTGCCAAAAGGGACTCAAGTAAATTGTCTAACAGGAGTTGTGCCGGAGGAAGTACCAGTAGTGAAGGATTTCCCTGATGTATTTCCAGAAGAATTGCCAGGCATGCCACCAGATAGAGATATTGAGTTTTTGATTGAGCTTTTTCCAGGCACAGGGCCAATATCTAAGAGACCATATAGGATGCCCGCAAAGGATTTGGTGGAGATTAAGAAGCAGATTAAGGAGTTACTGGATAAAGGATATATTCGCCCAAGTTCTTCGCCTTGGGGATCGCCAGTACTTCTAGTGGAGAAGAAGGATGGATCGTTAAGGATGATTGTTGATTATTGAGGATTGAATGAAGTAACCATCAAGAATAAGTACCCACTACCGATGATCGATGATCTGTTTGATCGATTGCAAGGAGCTAAGATATTTTCCAAGATCGATCTGTGATCAGGGTACCACCAGTTGAAGATTCGAGAACATGATATACCTAAGACGGCTTTTACCACCAGGTATGGGTTGTATGAGTATACCGTTATGTCATTTGGTCTGACTAACGCACCTGCATATTTTATGAACATGATGAACAAAGTGTTTATGGAGTTTTTGGATAAGTTCGTCGTGGTGTTCATTGATGATATCCAGGTATACTCGAAGAATGAAGAGGAGCATAAGGAGCATTTGTGTTTGGTACTTGGTAAGCTCAGAGAACATCAGTTATATGCCAAGTTTAGCAAATGTGAGTTTTGGTTGAAGGAAGTTGGATTTCTCGGACACGTTATATCTGGAGAAGGTATAGCAGTAGATCCTACCAAGGTTGACACTGTGACAAATTGGGAAGCCCCAACAACAGTTGGAGAAATCCGGAGTTTTCTTGGACTCGCGGGATACTACCGAAGATTCATTGAAAACTTTTCGAAGATTGCAAAGCCTATGACGGAGTTGTTGAAGAAGGATACCAAGTTCATATGGACTGAGGAATGTGAGGCTAGTTTCCAGGAGTTGAAGAAACGTTTGGTTACATCACCTGTGTTGATTTTTCCAGATCAGACCAAGGATTATGAGGTGTATTGTGACGCTTCACGTCGAGCACTTGGAGCAGTGCTTATGCAGGAAGGAAGAGTTGTTTCATATGCCTCAAGACAGCTTAAGCCTCATGAGTTGATTTATGCTATGCATGATTTGGAGTTAGCAGCCGTAGTGCATGCATTGAAGACCTAGAGACATTTTATCATTGGAAACCATTGTGAGGTGTACACGGATCACAAGAGTTTGAAGTATATTTTCACGCAGAAGGAGTTGAATCTCAGGCAAAGGAGATGGTTGGAGCTCATCAAGGATTATGACATGAAATTGCATTATCACCCCGGAAAGGCTAATGTGGTAGCTGACGCATTGAGTCGTAAAAGCCATGTCAACACATTAATGATGGGAGATTTACCAAGGGAGTTAGCCGAAAATATTCAAGAGCTATGTTCGGAAATAGTTCCAAGAGGCTATGTAGTAGCATTGGAGATTCAGTCTACTTTGATGGATAAGATCAGAGAAGCCCAGAAGACTGACAAGGAGATTGCCTCTATAAAGGAGAAAATGAGCAAAGGAAAAGCTAAAGGATTTCGTGAGGATGAGCACGATACCTTATGGTTTGAAGACCGTGTTTATGTGCCTAATGATTCGGAGATCAGGAAGTTAATTCTGCAAGAGGCCCATGATTCACCATATTCGATTCACCCAGGAAATACCAAGATGTATTTGGATTTGAAGGATACTTTCTGGTGGACCGGAATGAAGAAGGATATTGCGGAATATGTAGTAGTTTGTGATGTATGTCAGAGAGTAAAGGCAGAGAATCAGAAGCCAGCAGGATTGCTACAGCCATTGCCGATACCCGAATGGAAGTGGGATAAGTTAGGCATGGATTTTATTAAGGGTTTACCCAGAACACGTTCAGGCTATGACTCAATATGGGTTGTAGTCGATTGTTTGACAAAGGTAGCTCATTTCAGTCCAGTGAAGACTACCTATACTAGTGCCAAGTTGGCAAAGATATACATGACCAGGATCGTATGTTTGCATGGAGTTCCAAGGAGCATTGTATCAGATAGAGGAACCCAGTTTACCTCAAAGTTCTGGAATCAGTTGCATGAAAATTTGGGTACCAGGCTAGAGTTTAGCACAGCTTTCCATCCATAGACAGATGGACAGACCGAGAGAATCAATCAGATTTTGGAGGATATGCTGAGAGCTTGTGCGCTAGATTACGGATCTAGTTGGGACGAGAATTTGCCATACACAGAGTTCTCTTATAACAACAGTTATCAATCCAGTTTGAAGATGGCCCCTTTCGAAGCCTTGTACGAAAGGAGGTGCAGGACCCCATTGTCATGGGATGAAGTTGGAGACCGCCAGTTGTTTGGACCGGATCTGATTAAGGAGTCTGAATAGAAAGTGAAATTGATTCGCGATAGGCTCAAGGTAGCCCAGCCCAGGCAGAAGAGCTACGCAGATTCTAAACACAAGGAGATTGTTTACGAAGTCGGAGACCGAGTTTAACTTCGAGTATCTCCACTTTGAGGAGTTAAGCACTTTGGAGTTAAGGGAAAGTTAGCGCCACGTTTTATAGGCCCATACAAAGTTTCGGAGCGTATGGGAGAAGTAGCCTATAAGTTGGAATTGCCCGAAGGATTGTCAGGAGTTCGCGACGTGTTCCACGTTTCCCAGTTGAAGAAGTGCCACACGGAGATGGCTGATATACCGCTGAGAGATATAGTGCCACTAGAAGCGATTCAGTTGGACAGTGATTTGACCTATGAGGAGAAACCAGTCAAGATTCTAGAGTATGCCAGTCGAGTCACCCGCAGCAAGGTTATCAAGTTTTGCAAAGTTCAGTGGAGCCACCACACGGAGGATGCAGCCACCTAGGAGCGAGAGGAAGAATTGCTAAAGGACCACCCTCACCTATTTTCTTGCCAACCCGAATCTTGAGGGCGGGATTCATCTTAAGGGGGGTAGGTTTGTAACATCTCAAATTTTCAATTTGGAATGTTATACACTATATCATCATTGCATATCATATTTTATTGCATTTTTGGTTGATCCTAGAAATTTTACGCAACTCAAGGACCCTAGGAGAGAGTTGGGGATTTCGCTATTTTCATATTTGAGTTTTCTCAAATTTTGAAAATAGGATCATTTGATTTTATTTATTTTATCTTCAATTATTTCTATTATCAAAATATGAGAGAGGGAATAAAATGAATTTCCCAAAATAAAAAAATATTGAGGATTTAATAAAAAAATCAAATAATATTTTATTTTGGTTTTATTTGCTATTTTATTTGAGTTTAGGAAAAATGCGCGTTTTCCAAAATTGCATTTAGGCCCCAAATAAATGTTCATCCTGTGCGGCTTGATTTTAGAAGTCAGGGAAAAATTATTTCGGGATTTTGTGAGTCCGTTTAGTATTCCTTTTGTTTTTTTTCTGAGCGTAACTATTTAAAAAAACGCAACCGACCTACCGGGACGTGTCCGACCTCGACACTCGGCCCGGTCGCCTTTATAAGCCGGGGAGGCCCAGCCGGACCCCCAAACCCTAGCCCTAGCCCCGCTGGCGCCACCCCCGCGCCGCCCCGCCCCCGCACCACCCCGCCGCCCCGCCGGACCGCCGGATCCGCCTCCGCCGGAGGTTGACCTCGCCGCCGCCAGTTTTTTTTCAAAAAACCGATCGGTTTTTCCGTAGATCGGTTTTTCCGTTTTATTTATTTAGCGAGCGTTCGCCCGTTAGTTCGTTTTAACGAACGCGTTCTTCGTTTAGATCCAGTTAACGAACGTCCGTTCGTTAATCTGTTCGTCGTTTTCTTTTTCTTGGATTAAATCCGTGATTTTTCTGATCGCGATTCCTAATCGTTTTTCGTTCTAGTATAACTTTTCGCTCATTTATCGGAATCAGGCGATTCAAGCGCCTGGAATTTCGTCTCGAAACCCTCTTTCTGTTTAACCAACTCAAACAAGTTTTTGCCACTTTAAAAATTGCCCTAGATCCAGAATAGTAAACAAAGCTTGTTTCTTTTGCCGTTTGTCTTTCGTTGCTTCGTTCGATTTGATTTTTTTGCCAACCGGAGTTCTTAAATTGAACTTTTTGGTTTGATCTCTTATTAGAGTTTTACCTGTGCATTAGTTGAGTACTTATTGTATGCTTGTTTGTTTGCGATAGAGTACCCGGAGTGCGCCGCTTGCTACTTCGAATCGCTAGGTTTCGCGAATCATTAGCAAGGCAAGTAACACTTTGATCATACCTCCTACTACCTAGTTTTTATTGCATTAGATCAATCCTCACACATTGCATGATTAGGATCTAATTAAATTGTGGGTTTGGGAAGTAGTTGAGGTAGTACCTATTACCTGTTTTATTATCAATCCTTTGGGAGTTACTTCTACATTTGCTTATTATGCCATGCTATGCTAGTAGACGTGGATTGGGTGAGTGAAATCCATGACATATGTGAGATTGTTAAATTAATGGTTTATCTAAGGTGGCAACTTTAATACACATCTGGGTGGATTGAGCCACCTGGGTATTCCAGCGATTGCTTGTTTTCTTTTGGACCGCCACCCAGGCTCAAAGGGATCATGAGATTATTCATACTAGAAACTTCCGTGTGTAGCCACAAGCTATTATGGGCTCTAGCATAGTTGATTAAGTCGTGTGAACTCTTACAGTGGTAGACTAGCAGATGTAGGGAAAAGTAGGTGTAACGTTCTACCCGATCGTAAGGTGCTAGCGCTTCTGAAAGACTATGTCTCGGTCATCCGTTTCTCAAACACCATGTAGTGCGAGAATCCCAACGGAGGAGATCGAGTCTTGTGGGGAAAAGTGCGCAAACCTCTGCAGAGTGTATAAACTAATCATGGTTAGCCGTGTTCCCGGTTATGGACATCTTGAGTATCTAGTACCTGGATTATCATGTGAATCGCATCATGTTACTCTATGATTAAATTTGTTGGGTTTTGTTTAATGATGATGCTTAATTGGGATTGAGAATACTGTCAACCATTCTTAATGTTTAACAACCACCATGATAGTTAAATAAAATATATTCCTTTGGAGTAGGGAAAAATTGGCTTTACGCAAAACTGTAACCATAGAGCTTTCCACCAGCCAAATATGCATGTAGTATAGCCTTATTTCTTTCATTCCTCTCTATTTGTTACATTGCCAGCATATTCCATGTGCTGACCCATTTCGGGCTGCAACGTTAATGTTGCAGACTTTTCAGACAACGATTAAGGTGCCTTTAGGTCGTGGTTCTATACTCAGTGATGCCGTTGGAGTTGATGGACTCACTTATCTTCCAAGCCTTCCGCTGTTATCGTTATTAGATGGCCTTAAGCCATATTTATTGTAATAAGTTCTCTTTTGAGACACTCGATGTAATAAGTGTGTCATTGCTACTCTGTTACAAATCCTTCAAGTACTGTGTGGTGTCAGCATTACTGATCCAAGGATGACACCTGAGCACAGAGATTGGACCGTTTGAGGTCTGGTCGCTACAACTAACGAGGATCAAGCTTACGTCAACTGGGAGAACTTTGCAGGCAAGATGACCATACCCTCGAAATCACTTCTATCTTTGCTTCCTAGATGCTCACTCTTTTGCTATGCCTATGCTACGATACCTACCACATGCCTTATCTTGCCTCCCATATTGCCATATCAAGCCTCTAACCCAAATTGTCCTAGCAAACCATTGTTTGGCCATGTTACCACTTTACTCAGCCCCTCTTATAGTGTTGCTAGTTGCAGGTGAAGATTGGAGTGTGTTCCTTGTTGGAACATGTTATTTGTTGGGATATCACTATTATATCTTGTCTATTTTAATGCATCTATATACTTGGTAAAGGGTGGAAGGCTCGGCCTTATGCCTGGTGTTTTGTTCCACTCTTGCCGCCCTAGTTTCCGTCATATCGGTGTTATGTTCCTTGATTTTGCGTTCCTTACACGGTTGGGTTATAATGGGAACCCCTTGACAGTTCACCTTGAATAAAACTCCTCCAGCAAGGCCCAACCTTGGTTTTACCATTTGCCACCTACCCTCTTTTCCCTTGGGTTCCGTGGACTCAAGGGTCATCTTTATTTTAAACCCCCGGGCCAGTGCTCCTCTGAGTGTTGGTCCAAACAAGAGCCCCTTGCAGCGCCACCTCGGGGAAACTCGAGGGTTGGTTTTAGTTGTACGGATTGTTTATCCGGTGTGCCCTGAGAACGAGATATGTGCAGCTCCTATCGGGATTTGTCGGCACATTCGGGTGGCTTTGCTGGTTTAGTTTTACCATTGTCGAGATGTCTTGTAACCCGGATTCCGAGTCTGATCGGGTTGTCTTGGGAGAAGGAGTATCCTTCGTTGACCGTGAGAGCTTGTGATGGGCTAAGTTGGGACACCCCTGCAGGGTTTTGAACTTTCGAAAGCCGTGCCCGCGGTTATGGGCAGATGGGAATTTGTTAATGCCCGGTTGTAGAAAACCTGAAACTTAACTTAATTAAAATGAATTCAACAGAGTGTGTGGCCGTGATGGTCTCTTTTCGGCGGAGCCCGGGAAGAGAACACGGTCTCGTGTTATGCTTGAACGTAGGTTGTTCTAGGATCACTTCTTGATCATATTTTCTCGACCGTGCCTTGCCTTCTCTTCTCACTCTCTTTTGCATATGTTAGCCACCATATATGCTAGTGCTTGCTGCAGCTCCACCTCATACCTTTTCCCTACCTTTTAAGCTTAAATAGTCTTGATCGCGAGGGTGTGAGATTGCTGAGTCCCCGTGACTCACAGATTACTTCCAAAACCAGATGCAGGGACCGATGATACCGTTCCAGGAGATACGACTAAGCTCAAGTGGGAGTTCGATGAGGACTCCGGACAATACTACGTTTCCTTTCCAGACGATCAGTAGTGGAGCCCAGTTGGGGCGATCGAGGACATTATGCATTTGGGGTTGTCTTTATTTTGGTTCCGTAGTCGGACCTTGATTGTATCTGGATGATTGTAATGATATATTTATGCATTTAGTGACGTGGCGATTGTAAGCCAACTATGTACCTTTTTTCCTTATTCAGTACATGAGATGTGTAAAGATTACCCCTCTTGCGACATTGCCTACAATGCGGTTATGCCTCTAAGTCATGCTCCGACACGTGGGAGATATAGCCGCATCGTGGGTGTTACAAGTTGGTATCAGAGCCTTCGCCGACTTAGGAGCCCCCTGCTTGATCGAATCGTTGGCGTCGTTGAGTCTAGAAAAATGTTTTGAGTCTTTTAGGATATATATATATATATATATCAGAGAGTATGATTCTTTTTACTCCTCAGTCCCTTCGTCGCTCTGGTGAGGCATCCTGACGTAGAGTTTTGACTCTTCTCTTCTCAAATTTCACTAAAAAAAAATTTAGGATCACGCGGGTATCTTGGAATCGTTCCGATGGTTTTGTGACGAGAACATTGTTCTTGGTGCCTCCTGACATTTAGGGGTTGTGGCAGTGTCCCGGGGAGTTGAGCTCCGAGGTGTTGTCGTCATAATTTTATCGTTGAAGTTCTGGAATACCTGAGTTTCGCCGACATTGAAAATCTCTTTTATGCAGTTGTTGGTGAGATAACCGCGACGCCACCCAGTACTGGGGCGGGAGTTTGGGAGTATTGCCATAACTCGTATAACGGATGCTTTTTGAAGGTTGAGGTAAATGATTTCCAAAGGTTTCTTGGTTATGTGTTGAAGGATGGATACAGTTGGATGTAGGATTTGCTAGCTTTGGGTGAGATATTATGCTTCCCCTATATCCCCAACACCTGATTGCATAACCAGAAAGGTTCGGGAGTTTCATAGGTGGGAATTCTTGTAGCTCTAGTATTTCTTCCGTGGATATTTGGTTTGTGATTGGGTAATCCTTACCAAGTATTTGTTCTTGTTCGTACCTTGTTGTTTTATTCTTCTACTTCTATCTAAGTGGCTTCTCAATTTATGGAAGTGTGACCATTTAATGTGGAATTCATTCGTTCATTTTGTTCGAATGTTAAGACTATATGTTGCAATTTCAATCCATTTGATTCAGCTTGAATATATGTCTGTCAAGATGCTAATGGATGTCACCCTCTTCAGGATGGCTCCTCCAAGCTCGTGACTGGACTTCGTGAATGGAAGTTTGACCATATTGAGATGGACTTCGTGACTGGACTTCCAAAGTCCAAGCGTGGCAATGATGCTATCTTCGTTGTCATCAACAAGCTCACGAAAGTGGCTCATTTTCTTCCAATCAAAGAATCTATCACAACAGCTCAGTTGGCAGAGCTATATACCTCCAGGATTGTCTCTTTGCATGGCATTCCGCAGTTGATATCTTCAGATCATGGAAGCATCTTCACCTCTAAGTTCTGGGATTCTTTTCAGAAGGCCATGGGCACCAACATTCTCTTCAGCACAGCCTTTCATCCTCAAACCAGTGACCAAGTCGAGCGAGTCAATCAAATTCTTGAAGATATGCTCAAGGCATGTGTCATCTCCTTCGGTATGAAGTGGGAAGATTGTCTTTCAAATGCCAAGTTCTCCTACAACAACAGCTTCCAAGCGAGTTCGGGCAAGGCCCCGTTTGAGATTCTCTATGGCAGGAAGTGTCGTACTCCTCTTAACTGGTCAGAGACTGGTGAACGCCAACTTCTTGGCAACGACTTGATCACAGAGGCTGAAGAAATGTGCAAAGTCATTCGTGAAAATCTCAAAGCCGTGCAATCGCACCAGAAGAGTTACTATGATAGCAAGCATAGTGACTTGGCTTTTGAGATCGGAGACCATGTCTACCTCCGCATCTCTCCAATGAAAGGTACTCGTCGCTTCGGTATCAAAGGGAAGCTTGCCCCTAGATACGTGGGTCCTTTCAAGATCATTGGCAAAAGAGGCGATCTCGCCTATCAACTTGAGCTTCCATCCAACTTTGCAAACATGCACGACGTGTTTCACGTGTCTCAACTCCGTAAGTGTTTTAAGACTCCTGACCGCACCATCCACTTCTAAGAGATTGATCTCCAAGAAGACATGTCTTATCATGAGCATCCAGTTGCTATTCTTGAAGAAACTAAGCGCAAGACTCGCAACAAGTCTATCAAATTCCTGAAAGTGAAGTGGTCACATCATTCCGACCGTGAAGCCACCTGGGAACGCGAGGACCACCTCCGTTCCGAATACTCGGAGTATTTCCAGTCCTAGATCTCAGGACGAGATCCTTTCGTAGTGGTGGAGTGTTGTAACGCCCCATATGTAACCTGCCATATTTGTATTCCAACTCTTGCCATTTCCGGCACTAAGTTATGATATTTCCTCATTGTCGGGTTTTTGTCTTCGTATTGCTTTTGTCTTTGTCATGCATCTCATATCATGTCATCATGTGCATCGCATTTGCATACGTGTTCGTCTCATGCATCCGAGCATTTTCCCCGTTGTCCGTTTTGCATTCCGGCGCTCCTATGTCCTCCGGTGTCTCCTTTTACCTCTTTTCGTGTGTGGGTGTTAAACTTTCTCGGATTGGACCGAGACTTGCCAAGCGGCCTTGGTTTACTACCGGTAGACCGCCTGTCAAGTTTCATGCCATTTGGACTTCGTTTGATACTCCAACGGTTAATCGAGGAACCGAAAAGGCCTCGTGTGTGTTGCAGCCCAACACCCCTCCTAAGTGGCCCAAAACCCACCTAAACCCCCTCCATCATCTCGTTCGTTCGATCACGATCGCGTGGCCGCAAACCGTGCTCAATTTGGAGCCTCCTAGCTCCCTCTACCTATAAAAGGCATCTCCTCCGAAAATCCCAGGTCATTTTCCACCCTAACCCTAGCTCCTCTTCCCCCCCCCCCCCCCCCCCCCCCCCCCGCCGCCGGACACGTCTGAGACAGCCGGCGCATCCGCGCGCCGCCGCCCGGACCAATCGTCGCCCGCCACGTCACCACGCAGGAGCCCCACTTCGCCGCCTAACCGCGCTGGCCCGCCAGGCCCAGCACCGGCCCCCGCGGCCCGCTCTGCGCCCGCAGCCGCCCGCTTTCCCGGCTAGCCTGCGCGCCGCCCAGCCGGCTCTGCCCCGCCGCCGCACTGTTCGCCAGCGTCGACCGCGCCGCCCCGCCGCCGCACGCTTCCGGTCGGCGTCTCGTCGCCTCGCCACCGCCCTGCCCGACGCCGGCCACCTCGCTGGCCTCTCCGTCCATCGTCGCCGGCGTCCCGTCGTCCTCCCGCGCCGGCTACTCCATCCCGCAACTCCGGCGAGCTCCCCGTCGAACTCCGGTGAAAACTCTGGTCGTCCTCGATCCCCGTGCCCGATCCAGATCTGGAAACTTGAGGGTTGACCTAATTTTTCTCCCAAGTCCCAGTACTTTTTAGCATATTTCATCATGCCATAACTTTGCATCTGTGGCTCCGTTTTGGACGTGTAGCATGTCAGATTGTTCGTCTTGATGAGTAATTCATTTCATTCCATTGCACCATGTTCATTTGAGTTCATCTTGATGCCCTAAATGCTGTTGCAAGAGTGCTATGCAATGTTAGTTTCAGATTCTTATCAGAATTTGGACATTTGTCGGTTTTGCCATGATTAATGTGTGCCTCCTATGATCTTGAGCCCTACATGTGTTTTGAAGTATGCCATGCCATATTTACAGGGGTGTATGACATGTATTTTTGTGATCTTTGTGGTGACTAGCACAAGCATGCAAAGTAGCTCTCGTGATGTTGCTGATTTCAGGGACGTAGAAATCGTCTAAGTCTTTTCCCTGATAATATTTTTATGCCATGTATTCTTGTTGCTAGAGAGTCATCCATGCCTCTTTTGAGCATGTTCAATAAGGATGACTTTGAGATAATGTTATGCTCTATCAATCCATGTATTTGTTTGCAATTATGGAGCACCCTAGCATGACTCAATCTTGCTCTACTTTTGCTATAAAATGTTCCTGGCAGATTGTTTACATGTTAAGAAATTTTGCCGAGGTTATTATAGTTTGTCCATGCATGCTATGAGAGTGTTCTTGCCATGGTTAGCTTATATATCATGTCTACTTGCTGGGTATATGCTTAGTTTGTCATGCAATGCCTTGTGGTGAGTGCATCGAGCTCGTAAACATGCCTACGTGAATTTGTTTTGCCATGTTCCAGTTTTTCTGCTAAGTTTGAATCTGTTAACGAAACTTGCTATGTTCACATGGTTGCCATTCTATTTTCTGATCCCTTTTGGCTTATGGTCAGTAAGGGACTTTTGTTGTATGTTTTGAGTAGCTTCATGCCATGCCTTGCTTTGCCATGATATGTTCCTGTAGCATGTTGTTATCATGCTCTAAACATTGCTTCCTGATATTAAATTCCTGGCATGTTGTTATTTTCACTAAGTCTGTAACCTGATATCTTTTGCACTTTTGCCATGCTTGTTTGAACCTGCTATTGAGTGAATTGGCCGTAGCTCAGTGTTCGTCTTTTGTCAAGCATCTTGAGTGGATCACTACCATGTGTTTTGTTGCTATGTTAGAGTGCAGTAGCTTGTTGTTCTTGATGCATTTAGATGGCCTCTTGTTGTTAATCGCAACTTCGTGCCATTATTGTTTTGCTTGCCATTTGCAAACCGTGCATCCGATTTTGGTGATCTTTATATCGATTTCGACCGAAATCAACTCATCTTTCCATCGTCACTCTTGGTTTTCCAAGTTGAGGCCTGGTTCAATCCTTCCTTTCAGAAACATGCATATGCATCACATATCACATCCTGCATATCATGCCATGTTTTGCATCATGTTGCTTGCGCATTGCACCGTGGTTGATTGTGTCTCCCTTTGCTTGTGTTCTTGCTTTGGGTAGAGCCGGGAGACGAGTACGTGATTGAGGAACCCGTTGAGTACACTAACGAGGATCAAGCTTACGTCAACTCGGAGAACTTTGCAGGCAAGATGACCACACCCTCGAAATCACTTCTATCTTTGCTTGCTAGATGCTCACTCTTTTGCTATGCCTATGCTACAATAACTACCACATGCCTTATCTTGCCTCCCATATTGCCATGTCAAGCCTCTAACCCACCTTGTCCTAGCAAACCGTTGTTTGGCTATGTTACCGCTTTGCTCAGCCCCTCTTATAGCGTTGCTAGTTGCATGTGAAGATTGGAGTGTATTCCTTGTTGGAACATGTTATTTGTTGGGATATCACTATTATATCTTGTCTATTTTAATGCATCTATATACTTGGTAAAGGGTGGAAGACTTGGCCTTATGCCTGGTGTTTTGTTCCACTCTTGCCGCCCTAGTTTCCGTCATATCGGTGTTATGTTCCTTGATTTTGCGTTCCTTACACGGTTGGGTTATAATGGGAACCCCTTGACAGTTCGCCTTGAATAAAACTCCTCCAGCAAGGCCCAACCTTGGTTTTACCATTTTCCACCTACCCTCTTTTTCCCTTGGGTTCCACGGACTCAAGGGTCATCTTTATTTTAAACCCCCGGGCCAGTGCTCCTCTGAGTGTTGGTCCAAACAAGAGCCCCTTGCAGTGCCACCTCGGGGAAACTCAAGGGTTGGTTTTAGTTGTACGGATTGCTTATCCGGTGTGCCCTGAGAACGAGATATGTGAAGCTCCTATCAAGATTTGTCGGAACATTCGGGTGGCTTTGCTGATTTAGTTTTACCATTGTCGAGATGTCTTGTAACCGGGATTCCGAGTCTGATCGGGTTGTCTTGGGAGAAGGAATATCCTCCGTTGACCATGAGAGCCTGTGATGGGCTAAGCTGGGACACCCCTACAGGGTTTTGAACTTTCGAAAGTCGTGCCCGCGGTTATGGGTAGATAGGAATTTGTTAATGTCCGGTTGTGGAAAACCTGAAACTTAACTTAATTAAAATGAATTGAACAGAGTGTGTGGCCGTGATGGTCTGTTTTCGGTGGAGTCTGGGAAGAGAACATGGTCTCGTGTTATGCTTGAACGTAGGTTGTTCTAGGATCACTTCTTGATCATATTTTCTCGACCGTGCCTTGCCTTCTCTTCTCGCTCTCTTTTGCGTATGTTAGCCACCATATATGCTAGTGCTTGCTGCAGCTCCACCTCATACCTTTTCCCTACCTATTAAGCTTAAATAGTCTTGATTGCGAGGGTGTGAGATTGCTGAGTCCCCGTGACTCACATATTACTTCCAAAACCAGATGCAGGGACCGATGATACCGTTCCAGGAGATACGACTGAGCTCAAGTGGGAGTTCGATGAGGACTTAGGACGATACTACGTTTCCTTTCCAGACGATCATTAGTGGAGCCCAGTTGGGGCGATCGGGGACATTATGCATTTGGGGTTGTCTTTATTTTGGTTCCGTAGTCGGACCTTGATTTTATCTGGATGATTGTAATGATATATTTATGCATTGTGTGACGTGGCGATTGTAAGCCAACTATGTACCTTTTTCCTTATTCAGTACATGGGATGTGTAAAGATTACCCCTCTTGCGACATTGCCTACAATGCGGTTATGCCTCTAAGTCATGCTCCGACACGTGGGAGATATAGCCGCGTCATGGGTGTTACAGTAGCCCCTCACTCCTTGGTCCATCCTGGTTTTCGGTCGGTCCAACGGCGGTTGAGGTATGCGTGGGGCGGGCTCTGCCGACACAGAACACAAAGCAAATAGGAACAAAATCGCAAAATCTCAAAGCAAATATTACAATACATATTGTTCTCACAATATCAAACGCGAGTTTAACGCCTCCACGAGGCATGGTGCATGTTGCAGGAATAGAACAGAAAAGCAGCCGCAAGTCACCCCTGGACACCGCTGGCACCTGCAGAAGGTGCCCCCTCCTGAGTAGCATCACCTTCACCTGCATAACCGGTCGAGGGCGCAGGGGCGAAGGCGTCGAACTTCTTCAGCAAGGCTTCCACTTGACCCTTCATGGCTGCGGCGGCAGCCACGCAGTGTTCGTCAGCTACAGGTTCCAGCAGCTTATCAAGATGAGCGTGGGGGTCACGAAGGTGCGGGTGGCTGAAGACCCGTGTCAGCGCGGCTGAGGAAAGGACGTGAGCCTCTGCCTCCGCCATGGGACCGATGCCCTCCACGACTTCCTCGAGCGCCTTCACCAAGAAGGGAAGCAGCTGAGCAGGGCCATCCTCGTCAGTGGTCAGCGCCCTCTCCAAGCCCTTCTCGTACAGTGTCTTCAGCGCCATGCAGGACCTCTCCTCGAGGAGCGAGAAGGCCGCGCGGCCTTCAGCCAGGACCCTCGCCTTGGTGTCAAGGTCAGCCTTCTTCGCCCTCGCCTTCTGCTCCAACTTCTCTAGCCGGTTGCGCTCCGCTGCCTCCGCCTTCGCCAACTCTACCAGCTCGGCGTCATGGCCTTTGATGGCGTCCTCCCGGGCTTTCATCTCCTCCTCCTTCGCCTGGCGGCCACGTGCTTCTTCCGCATGCTAGTCGCGCAGGCCCTTCAGCTCGTCCTCCAGCTCTTGGCAGCAGCCGCCGGCGGCCTCGGCGTCCTTCAATGCCGCCTCGCGATCGGCCGCAACTTTGGCGGCGGCTTGCTTCTCCTTCTCGGAGGCCGCCGCGGCCTGGCTCAGCGACGCTCGAACCGCCGAGTCAGAGTGAAGCCAGCCAGAGACCAGCTCCAGGCGCCTGGCCTCCAGGTGCGGGTCTGTGCCCTAGAGATCTTCCCGCAGCTGGGCCATCTCTGAAAGGGCACGCTCCAAGACGGCTGGGGAAGCAGAAGAACCTGGGGCCAGGGGCGCAGCAGGAGAAGGGGGCGACGTTGTCACCAGAGCTTAGGAGATCAAGGGCTCCTGAGCCTTCAGAACCTCACCAGCCATGCTGGACACCGGCACCTCCTGAGCCAGCGGCCCTTTGGGGGCTGACTCCTCCCGAGGATGCTCCACCGGGCCTCGCGAGGACGACCGGGCTGGAAAAGCATGAGCACCATCCCCACCTTTGCTCATGGAGAGGGGTGCGGTCGCAGGAGGCGACACGGACTCAAGCGGCACCACCTCGCTCTCCCTTCTCCTCTTCACCGCAGACGACAGCCTGGTTACGCAGCAAGGAAAGAGAGTCGGAAATGAGCATTGACAGCAGGAACAAGGCGAGGCGGGCACTTACTGGTCCACAGCAATGTAGTCCACCTTCCACTTGGTGAGCTTGAAGCCGGAGAGCGTCGCGACCCCAGGAGCGGGCGCAGCAGCCCCAGAAGCTGAAGCTGAAGCAGGAGCAGCAGTTGAACTGGAAGCGGCTCCAGCCAGCACCGGAGCAGTAGCAGAATCTCGGAGGATTAGCGCCGACCTGCTCCTCGTCGGGATCACGGCTAGTTCCTCCTTCTCCTGGGAAGCGTCAGCTCCGTCATCGTCAGGGAAGGCGCGGAGGATGTCAACCTTACTCAGGGGGAGGTCTCCCCCATCCGTTCGGGGCTCACCTCTGAGTCTTCCAGCTCCTCTTCTCCCTCACGGGACTCACCACAAGACAGCTCCACCGACGTTGGCGCCGCTGGGGCCCCGGTGAGCACCGGCGGCACCAGTCCACGCCCGTCAAAGGTCGGCTTGGAGGCCACGATCAGTGCACTGTCCTTGTGGCGGAACAAGGGAGTAAATACATTCGGAGGATACTCCTGATCGTCCCCAACCAAGAGGCGGAGAGCTGCGGTCAGCTCCTCGCCGGACAAGGCCTCCGAGCTCAGGCGAACCTTGTCCTCTTCATCCCCAAGTTCCCACAAGGGGCGCGAGCGGGCCTGAAGCGGGGCCACGCGCAGCGCCAGGAACTCCCTCAGGACCATGTCCCCTGTAATCTTCGCCGCCTTCGTGTTGCTGGGCTTCAGGTCAGACTTCATCTGCTCCAGCACCAACGTCGCTCGCTCGTCGGTGAGCTTCGCACAGGACCATGCCTTGTCGGCCTGGGGCTTCTCTATCGGCAGTGCCAAGCGCGGGTGGACACACTTGGCGCTCATCATGACCCATGTGGCCCTGAGGTTGTCGGCCTTCTCCCCGGTGTTTGAGATCGAGTTGGCCTTGTCGGTCGCGATGAAATTGGCGCACCCAGAGATATGGCCCTCGCTGGCACGGAGGAAGAAGAAGTGGCGTAGCAGAGCCACGGATGGCATCACGCCCAGATACACCTCACAATAGTAGTCGAAGATGGACATGAGAAGGATGGAGTTGGGATGGAGATGCAGCGCTTGCAGTCCGAAGTGATCAAGGACCTCATAAAAGAAGTCAGAGAAGGGGGGAACCAGCCCGGAGCCAATGCTGCTCGTGAAGAAGGGGTAGAAGGTTCTCCCCTCGGGCTCAGGCACGTCGGAGCCGGCCCGGAGTCCAGTCTTCCCCTTCTCGTTGCTTTCCCCGCCGTCAGCAAGCGCATGGCGGCGAGGCTCTTCTATGAGACATTGGGCGCATCGAGAGCCGGCTCGTATCAAGCTGGCGACGAGGCGGGCTTGACCCTCCGGGGCGCCATCGGTTACTGGTGCAGGAAAGGATGGGAGCAGATCTAAAGATTTCGGAATCGAGGAGCAAGAAAGGGGATCTGAGCAAGGAGAAATGAAAAAGTGAAGGCGAGCACTGTCTACGCTAGCCTTTTGACAGTCGGGCAGTTGCCGAGGCGGTGTGGGGAAGCGGAGACGCCCCCGTCCAATCAACCGCCACGCGTCGACCAAGGCCACAGGCTATTGGGGCCCGCGGCGCTCCGCACTTGACCTTTGGCTTCGCCTCAAAGCCAAGCCCGAGCGCGCCTTGGGCCCGGGGGCTACTGTCGGCGTTCTGGGAACGAGGGTCCCCAGACTTGCCTGCCTGCGGCCCACGGCATAGCTTTGCTAGCAGCCTGTATGGACCATCTTCATCAACAAGGAATCAAGACCCTCGCGAGGGGACAAGCCTCGCGAGGCAGACGACACAAGACCTCCTCAGGAGCGGCCTCACCAGGTTGGCTCGTGAGGGGCGGAGAGTTCAAGGCCAGGCAAACCTCGCGAGGTTTGTGTGACGTGAGCCCTGAAGATCGAGACCAGGCGGGCGCCAGGCGGGCGCCAGCACATGCAGCGTCCTTGTTTCCTCTTTGGTGCTAAGGGGGCAAGCGCAGGCGCAGAGTGCCGAGGCATGAAGCAAAGGTTCCCATATTGGTGCAACGAGACCAAGACCAGAAGGACGGCAAGACGAAGGTCATCGTGGAGCCCAAGACGGCGTCACCACCAGAGCCTTTGGCAGGCGAAGACTGCTTTTTTCAGGATAGCTTGTACTAGTTGTCCCTGATACGTCCATTTTTCATCACGCTTTTATATCGATATTTATTGCATTATGGACTGTTATTTCACCTTATGTCACAATACTTATGGCTATTCTCTCTTATTTTACAAGGTTTACATAAAGAGGGAGGATGCCGGTAGCTGGAATTCTGGGCTGGAAAAGGAGCAAATATTAGAGACCTATTCTGTGCAACTCCAAAAGTCCTGAAACTCCACTGAACGTCTTAAAATAAATAAAGAAAAATCCTCGCAAAAGATGAAGTCCAGGGCCCCACACCCTTCTCACGAGGGTGGGGGCGCCCCCCCTAGGGCGCGCCCCCTACCTCGTGGGCCCCTGGTGGCTCTCTAACGTCCATCTTCTCCTATATGAGGTCTTTCGATGAGAAAAAATAAGGAGGAACTTTTCGGGACGAGACTCCACCGCCACGAGGCGGAACCTTGGCGGATCCAATCTAGAGCTCCGGCAGAGCTGTTCTGCCGGGGATACTTCCCTCCCGGAGGGGGAAATCATCACCATCGTCATCACCAATGTTCCTCTCATCGGGAGAGGGCAATCTCCATCAACATCTTCACCAGCACCATCTCATCTCCAAACCCTAGTTCATCTCTTGTATCCAATTCTTGTCTCAAAGTCCGGGATTGGTGCTAGTAGGTTGCTAGTAGTGTTGATTACTCCTTGTAGTTGATGCTAGTTGGTTTAATTGGTGGAAGATCATATGTTCAGATCCTATATGCATATTATTACCCCTCTGATTATGAACATGAATATGCTTTGTGAGTAATTACGTTCGTTCCTGAGGACAAGGGAGAAGTCTTGCTATGAGTAGTCATGTGAATTTGGTATTCGTTTGATATTTTGATAAGATGTATGTTGTCTAGCCTCTAGTGGTGTTATGTGAACGTCGACTACATAACACTTCACCATTATTTGGGCCTAGAGGAAGGCATTGGGGAGTAATAAGTAGATGATGGGTTGCTAGAGTGACGGAAGCTTAAACCCTAGTTTATGCGTTGATTCTTAAGGGGCTGATTTGGATCCATATGTTTCATGCTATGGTTAGGTTTACCTTAATACTTTTGTTGTAGTTGCAGATGCTTCCAATAGAGGTTAATCATAAGTGGGATGCTTGTTCATGTAAGACCAGCACCCAAGCACCGGTCCACCCACATATCAAATTATCAAAGTATCGAATGTGAATCATATGAACGTGATGAAAACTAGCTTGATGATATTCCCATGTGTCCTCGGGAGCGCTTTTCCTATTATAAGAGTTTGTTCTGGCTTGTCCTTTGCTACAAAAGGATTGGGCCACCCTGATACACTTTATTTACTTTTGTTACTTGTTGCTCGTTACAATTTATCCTATCATAAAACTATCTGTCACCACTTATTTCAGTACTTGCAGAGAATACCTTGCTGAAAACCGCTTATCATTTCCTTCTGCTCCTTGTTGGGTTCACACTCTTACTTATTGAAAGGACTACGATAGATCCCCTATACTTGTGGGTCATCAAGACTCTTTTCTGGCGCCATTGCCGGGGAGTGTAGCGCCTTTGGTAGGTGGAATTTGGTAAGGAAAAATTTATATACTGTGCTGAAATTTACTGTCACTTGTTACTATGGAAAGTAATTCTCTGAGGGTCTTGTTCGGGGTATCTTCACCCCGTCCAATAGAGCAAAGAGTTGCTCCTCAACCTACTGAACCGATTGAAAATGAAACTCCTTTTGAATTTCCTTCGGCTATGATGGAAAAACTGCTAGCTAACACTTTTACAGGAGATGGAACAAAGCATCCTGATGAGCACTTAATATATGTGGATGAAGTTTGTGGATTATTTAAACTTGCAGGTATACCCGATGATGTTGGTAAGAAGAAGGTCTTCCCTTTATCTTTGAAGGGAGACGCATTGGTATGGTATAGGCTATGTGATGATATGAGATCATGGGACTATAAAAGATTGAAGTTGGAATTTCATCAAAAGTATTACCCTATGCATCTTGTTCATCATGATCGCAATTATATATATAATTTCTGGCCTCGCGAAGGAGAAAGCATCGCTCAAGATTGGGGGAGGCTTAAATCAGTGTTATATTCATGCCCCAATCATGAGCTCCCAAGAGAAATAATTATGCAAAGTTTTTATGCTCGGCTTTCTGAAAACTATCGCACCATGCTTGATACTTCTTGTGCTGGCTCTTTTATGATGAAGACTATTGAATTCAGATGGAATTTATTGGATAGAATTAAACGCAACTCTGAAGATTGGGACCTCGACGAAGGTAAAGAGTCAGGTATGACACCTAAGTTTGATTGTGTTAATCTTTTATGAATACCGATATTTTCTGTAAGTTTAGCACTAAATATGGGCTTGATTCTGAGATAGTAGCTTCTTTCTGTGAATCATTTGCTACTTATGTTGATCTCCCTAAGGAGAAGTGGTTTAAATATCATCCTCCCATAGAAGTAAAAGTAGCTGCACCTATTAAAGTTGAAGAAAAGACTGTCACTTATAATGATCCTATTATCCCTACTTCTTATGTTGAGAAACCACCTTTCCTTGTTAGAATAATGGATCATGCTAAAGCTTCAAATGTTGTTCGTAAAAGCAATATTAGAACTTATACACCTCCTGAGCAAGTTAAAGTACAACCTAAAATTGCAATTGTTAAAGATCTCTTGTCTGATAATATTGATGGGCATGTTATTCAGTTCGAAGGTGAAACTGCTAGAATTGCTAAACCTTGTGCTAAAGATAAACTTAGACATGTGGTAGGCGTGCATGTTATTTCCATTAAAATAGGAGATCATTGTTATCATGGCTTATGTGATATGGGTGCTAGTGCTAGTGTTATACCTCATGACTTATACAAAGAAATTATGCATGACATTGCACCTGTTGAGTTAGAAGCTATTGATGTCACAATTAAACTTGCTAATAGAGATACTATTTCACCAATTGGAATTGTTAGAGATGTTGAAGTCTTGTGTGGGAAAACTAAATATCCTACTGATTTTCTTGTTCTTACTTCCCCACAAGATAGCTTTTGTCCCATTATATTTGGTAGACCCTTCTTGAACACTGTTAATGCTAAGATAGACTGCGAAAAGAATGTTGTTACTATTGGCTTGGATGATATGGTTCATGAGTTTAATTTCTCTAAATTTAGTAAACAACATCGTGAGGAAGAATTACCTAGTAAGGATGAAATTATTGGTCTTGCTTCTATTGCTGTACCTCCTAGTGATCCTTTAGAACACTATTTGCTAGACCATGAAAATGATATGTTCATGAATGAAAGAGGGGAAATAGACGAAGTATTCTTTAAACAGGAACCTATTCTGCATCACAATTTTCCTGTTGAAATTTTAGGGGATCCTCCTCCACCCAAGGGTGATCCCGTGTTTGAGCTTAAACCTCTGCCTGATAATCTTAAATATGCTTATCTTGATGAAAAGAAGATATATCATGTTATTATTAGTGCTAACCTTTCAGAGCATGAAGAAGAAAGATTATTGAAAACTCTGAAGAAGCATCATGCTGCTATTGGATATACTCTTGATGATCTTAAGGGCATTAGTCCCACTCTATGTCAACATAAAATAAATTTGGAAGCAAATGCCAAACCAGTTTGTGATCCTCAACGACGTCTGAATCCTAAAATGAAAGAAGTGGTAAGAAAAGAAATACTAAAGCTTCTGGAGGCAGGTATAATCTATCCCGTTGCTGAAAGTGAGTGGGTAAGTCCTATCCATTGTGTCCCTAAGAAGGGAGGTATTACTGTTGTTCCTAATGATAAAGATGAATTGGTTCCACAAAGAATTATCACAGGTTATAGGATGGTAATTGATTTCCGCAAATTAAATAAAGCTACTAAGAAAGATCATTACCCCTTACCTTTTATTGATCAAATGCTAGAAAGATTATGCAAACACACACACTATTGCTTTCTAGATGGTTATTCTGGTTTCTCTCTAATACCTGTGTCGGCTAGAGATCAATCAAAGACTACTTTTACATGCCCTTTGGGTACTTTTGCTTATAGAAGTATGCCTTTTGGTTTATGTAATGCACCTGCTACCTTTCAAAGATGCATGATGGCTATATTCTCTGACTTTTGTGAAAAGATTTGTGAGGTTTTCATGGACGACTTTTCCGTCTATGGTTCGTCTTTTGATGATTGCTTGAGCAATCTTGTTCGAGTTTTGCAGAGATGTGAAGAAACTAATCTTGTCTTGAATTGGGAAAATGCCACTTTATGGTTAATGAAGGTATTGTCTTGGGGCACAAAGTCTCTGAAAGAGGTATTGAAGTTGATAAAACCAAGTTTGATGCTATTGAAAAGATTCCATGTCCCAAGGACATCAAAGGTATAAGAAGTTTCCTTAGTCCCGCCGGATTTTACAGGAGGTTCATTAAGGACTTCTCAAAAATTTATCGGCCTCTGGCTAATTTATTGCAAAAAGATATACCATTTGTCTTTGATGATGATTGTGTAGAAGCATTTGAAATACTTAAGAAAACATTAGTCTCTGGACCTATTGTTCACCCACCTGATTGGAATTTACCCTTTGAAATTATGTGTGATGCTAGTGATTATGCTGTAGGTGCTGTTCTAAGGCAAAGAGTTGATAAGAAATTAAATGTTATTCATTATGCTAGTAAGACTCTAGACAATGCTCAAAGAAATTATGCTACTACTGAAAAAGAGCTTTTAGAAGTTGTATTTGCTTGTGATAAGTTCAGACCTTATATTGTTGACTCTAAAGTAACTATTCACACAGATCATGCTGCTATTAAATACCTTATGGAAAAGAAAGATGCTAAACCTAGACTTATTAGATGGTTTCTCTTGTTACAAAAATTTGATTTGCATATTTTTGATAGAAAGGGAGCTGAGAACCCCGTTGCAGACAACTTGTCTAGGTTAGAAAATATTCTTGATGACCCACTATCTATTAATGATGACTTTCCTGATGAACAATTAAATGTTATAAGTACTTCTCATAGTACTCCATGGTCTGCTGATTATGCTAATTATATTGTTGCTAAGTTTATACCACCTAGCTTCACATACCAGCAAAAGAAAAAGTTCTTCTATGATTTGAGACATTACTTTTGGGATGATCCACATCTTTATAAAGAAGGAGTAGGTGGTGTTATTAGACGTTGTGTACCTGAGCATGAATAGGAACAGATCCTATGCAAGTGTCATTCCGAGTCTTATGGAGGACACCTTGCTGGAGATAGAACTGCACATAAGGTACTTCAATCTAGTTTTTATTGGCCTACTCTCTTCAAGGATGCCCGTAAGTTTGTCTTGTCTTGTGATGAATGTCAAAGAATTGGTACTATTAGTAGACGTCAAGAAATACCTATGAATTATTCACTTGTTATTGAACCATTTGATGTTTGGGGGTTTGATTATATGGGACCTTTTCCTGCCTCTAATGGATACACACATATTCTTGTTGTTGTTGATTACATTACTAAGTGGGTAGAAGCTATTACAACTAGTAGTGCTGATCATAACACTTCTATTAAAATGCTTAAAGAAGTTATTTTTTCGAGGTTTGGAGTCCCTAGATATTTAATGGCTGATGGTGGTTCACACTTTATTCATGGTGCCTTCTGTAAAATGCTTGCTAAATATGATGTTAATCATAGAATTGCATCTCCTTATCACCCACAGTCTAGTGGTCAAGTAGAGTTGAGCAATAGAGAGCTCAAATTAATTTTGCAAAAGACTGTTAATAGGTCTAGAAAGAATTGGTCTAAGAAACTTGATGATGCATTATGGGCATATAGAACTGCATATAAAAATCCTATGGGAATGTCTCCGTATAAAATGGTTTATGGAAAAGCATGTCACTTACCTCTCAAACTAGAACATAAGGCATATTGGGATATTAAAGAACTGAACTATGATTTCAAACTTGCCGGTGAGAAGAGGTTATTTGATATTAGCTCACTTGACGAATGGAGAACCCAAGCTTATGAAAATGCCAAGTTGTTTAAAGAAAAAGTTAAAAGATGGCATGACAAAAAAATACAAAAGCGTGAGTTTAATGTAGGTGATTATGTATTGCTATACAACTCTCGTTTAAGATTTTTTGCATGAAAACTTCTTTCTAAATGGGAAGGCCCCTACGTTATCGAGGAGGTCTATCGTTCCGGTGCCATAAAAATCAACAACTTCGAAGGCACAAATCCGAAGGTGGTAAACAGTCAAAGAATTAAACATTATATCTCAGGTAATCCCATAAATGTTGAAACCAATATTATTGAAACCGTAACCCCGGAGGAATACATAAGGGACACTTTCCGGAACGTTTCAGACTCCGAAAAGGAATAGGTATGTGGTACGGTAAGTAAACCGACTCCAAAACAATTTTAAAGGAAATATTTCTCCATTTTGGAATATTTAGAAAATTAGAAAAATAAGCTGCAGTCCGGGAAGGACACAAGGGCCCCACGAGGGTGGTGGGCGCGCCCTACCCCCCTGGGCGCACCCCCCTACCTCGTGAGCACCTCGTGCGCTTTCTGGACTCCGTTTTCTTGCATGTTACGTATTTTGGTCGGTAAAAATTCATTATATAACCTCCCGAAGGTTTTGACTCCCGTATCACGCAAAATTCCTCAGTTTTTGTTTTGGAGTTGTTGCTGTTGCAGATTAAGGCAAGATGTCTTCTCAAGAGTCAATCGGGGAGAGCCGGGTATCTAATCCGGCACCGGAACCAAGGGCAAACAGCGACGCTGACCACTTTGGGCCAGCAACGGAGGAAGAGATGGAGGCTGACTTGATGAGAGCAGATGCCATGGAGGATCAAGAAGTCACCTCTCGCCTCCGAGCTAGGTTCACGATGGGGAAACTACAGAGCTCAGCTATTCCAAACTCAGTTATCCCTTCTAATGTTAGATTTCTTTCTTATGAAAATATGAAGAGGTGTGTCACTTGTTCTCCCGCAGCTATGCAACACCCTTGGGTGCAAGGAACTTTAGCTGTCACAGGAAAGCTTCGTAAGGAAATAATGGACCTCAAACAGCAAGTCAATAAGCTCGAGGAGGAGAACCGCATCCTGAGGGGAATCATCGCCAAGAATATTACACCGACAACAAAGAAGGAGACGTAATCACATGGGTTTGGGCACTCCCCTTGGCAACTGCCAAGCTTGGGGGAGGTGCCCCGGTATCGTATCACAATCACAACTCCTATCTTTACCGTTCTTCTTAGTTCAATCTTATTAGTAGTATCTTGATCTAGTAGAATAATGTTTATGACATGATCTAGTTTTGAGTTTTGCTTTATGATCTCTCTTTGTAATCAAGTACGTGAGCTATATATAATAAAGATTAGTGTTGAGTCAAGGGCTTGATTGTTTTGCCATAATCTTGGGTGAATAAAAGAAAGAAGAAAAGAATAAAAAGAAACAAAAAGTTCGTATTGATCTTATTGAGAGTAATGACTTCACATAGAAAGAGTATGATGATTAAAAGTTGTTGGGAGTTGGCAGACATAGCTTTGGTCATTGTTGCAATCATTAGGAAGTAATAAGGAAAGAGAGGTTTCACATATAGATATATTATCATTGACATCTTTTATGATTGGGAGCACTCATTAGAATATGACATGCTAAAGAGTTGATGTTGGACAAGGAAGACAACGTAATGAGTTATGTCTTTCTTATATCTGAGATAAAGTATGTTGTCATGGTTCCTCTAACTTGTTGATCTTGCCTTTCCCCCTCATGCTAGCCAAATTCTCAGCACCAAGTAGAAATACTACTTGTGCTTCCAAAATCCCTAAACCAGTTTTTCCATGAGAGTCCACCATATCTACCTATGGATTGAGTAAGATCCTTCAAGTAAGTTTTCATTGGTGCAAAGCAATAAAAATTGCTCTAAATATGTATGATTGATTGGTGTGGGAGAAATAAGCTTTATACGATCTTGTGATGTGGAAATAATAAAAGCGACGGACTGCATAATAAAGGTTCATATCACAAGGGGCAATATAAAGTGACGTTCTTTCGCATTGAGATTTTATGCATCCAACCATAAAAGCGCATGGCAACCTTTGCTTCCCTCTGCGAAGGGCCTATCTTTTATTATTATCTTCTGCCTTATGCAAGAGTCACGATGATCTTCACCTTTCCTTTTTCATTTTATCCTTTGGCAAGCTCAGCATGTTGGAAAGAACATGATATATATATATATCTAATTGGATGCAGGGGAGCATGAACCATTATTGTTGACATTACCCTTGAGGTAAAAGGTTATGGGGCAAAATTATAAGCCCCTATCTTTCTCTGTGTCCGATTAAAACTCCGTAACCACAAGTATTGCGTGAGTGTTAGCGATTATGGAGGAATAAATGATAGTTGAGTATGTGGACTTGCTTTTTAGCTCTGACATAGACACTTTCCGATGTTATGATAAATTGCAATTGCTTCAATGACTGAGACTATAGTTTGTCGGAGCCCAATAAGGTTTATGATTTATACTTTTGCATTGTGAATAGATCATAACTTGAACATAAGTAATCATATGACAAAATCTATATAAGTTGTTGTTATGAGAATAATCATGATGCCTTCATGTCCGTATTTTATTTTTATCGACGCCTCTACCTATAAACATGAGGACATATTTATTGTTATCAGCTTTTCGCTTGAGGACAAGCGAGGTCTAAGCTTGGGGGAGTTGATATGTCCATTTTGCATCATGCTTTTATATCGATATTTATTGCATTATGGACTGTTATTTCACTTTATGTCACAATACTTATGGCTATTCTCTCTTATTTTACAAGGTTTACATAAAGAGGGAGGATGCCGACAGCAGGAATTCTGGGCTGAAAAAGGAGCAAATATTAGAGACCTATTCCGCGCAACACCAAAAGTCTTGAAACTCCATGGAACGTCTTAAAATAAATAAAGAAAAATCCTCGCAAAAGATGAAGGCCAGGGGCCCACACCCTTCTCACGAGGGTGGGGGTGCCCCCCCCTAGGGTGCGCCCCCTACCTCGTGAGCCCCCTGGTGGCTCTCCGACGTCCATCTTCTCCTATATGAGGTCATTGGATGAGAAAAAAATAAGGAGGAACTTTTCGGGACGAGACTCCGCCGCCACGAGGCGGAACCTTGGTGGATCCAATCTAGAGCTCCGGCAGAGCTGTTCTGCCGGGGATACTTCCCTCCCGGAGGGGGAAATCATCACCATCGTCATCACCAACGCTCCTCTCATCGGGAGAGGGCAATCTCCATCAACATATTCACCAGCACCATCTCATCTCCAAACCCTAGTTCATCTCTTGTATCCAATTCTTGTCTCAAAGTCCGGGATTGGTGCTAGTAGGTTGCTAGTAGTGTTGATTACTCCTTGTAGTTGATGCTAGTTGGTTTAATTGGTGGAAGATCATATGTTCAGATCCTATATGCATATTATTACCCCTCTGATTATGAATGTGAATATGCTTTGTGAGTAATTACGTTCGTTCCTGAGGACAAGGGAGAAGTCTTGCTATGAGTAGTCATGTGAATTTGGTATTTGTTTGATATTTTGATAAGATGTATGTTGTCTAGCCTCCAGTGATGCTATGTGAACGTCGACTACATAACACTTCACCATTATTTGGGCCTAGAGGAAGGCATTGGGGAGTAATAAGTAGATGATGGGTTGCTAGAGTGACAGAAGCTTAAACCCTAGTTTATGCGTTGCTTCTTAAGGGGCTGATTTGGATCCATATGTTTCATGCTATGGTTAGGTTTACCTTAATACTTTTGTTGTAGTTGCGGATGCTTGCAATAGAGGTTAATCATAAGTGGGATGCTTGTTCAAGTAAGACCAGCACCCAAGCACCGGTCCACCCACATATCAAATTATCAAAGTATCGAACGCGAATCATATGAACGTGATGAAAACTAGCTTGACGGTATTCCCATGTGTCCTCGGGAGCGCTTTTCCTAGTATAAGAGTTTGTTCCGGCTTGTCCTTTGCTACAAAAGGATTGGGCCACCCTGCTGCACTTTATTTACTTTTGTTACTTGTTGCTTGTTACAATTTATCCTATCATAAAACTATTTGTCACCACTTATTTCAGTACTTGCAGAGAATACCTTGTTGAAAACCGCTTATCATTTCCTTCTGCTCCTTGTTGGGTTCGACACTCTTACTTATCGAAAGGACTACGATAGATCCCCTATACTTGTGGGTCATCAGTCCCCTTTCAAATTGGCCGTTGTTGGCTCCCTTCCCGCTCAATATTTGGGGAGAGGACCAAGGCCACTATAAATAGAACTAGCCCCCACCATAGCCAGAGGAGGAGAGATCGGAGATTCGAGTCACCACATCCTTGGCGGCACACCCACCAAGCTCAAGAACACCTCAACCTCAGGAGGTTGTTCTTCCCTTTGTACTATTCATCCTCAGCCCAAGAGGCAATCCACCACCACAATGGAGTAGGGTATTACACCACAACGGTGGCCCGAACCAGTATAAATCTTGTGTCCTTTGTGTTGCGAGTTCGTTGAGTTAGTTCGTGAGATCTTAGCTAAGTTTGGACGTGGATCGGTAGGGGGGAGATCTTCGCGCGCACCCCAGTGTTCGAACCTTAACGGTTTTGCCGGAACCGGTGATCCGACAGTGATATGGACCTCTATTATGCAGTCCATCGCTTTTATTTCTTCCACATCACAAGATCGTATAAAGCTTATTTTCTCCACACTAATAAGTCATACATATTTAGAGAGCAATTTTTATTGCTTGCAATGATGACAACTTACTTGAAGGATCTTACTCAATCCATAGGTAGATATGGTGGACTCTCATGGCAAAACTAGGTTTAAGGATATTTGGAAGCACAAGTAGTATCTCTACTTGGTGCAAAGAATTTGGCTAGCATGAGAGAGAAAGGCAAGCTCAACATGTTGGATGATCCATGACAATATATTTATCTCAGATGCAAGAAAACATAACCCATTACGTTGTCTTCCTAGTCCAAGATCAACTCTTTAGCATGTCATATTTTAATGAGTGCTCACAATCATAAAAGATGTCCAAGATAGTATATTTATATGTGAAAACCTCTCTTTATTTATTACTTCCTATTAATTGCAATGATAACCAAAACTATGCTTGTCAACTCTCAACAATTTTTATTCACCATACTCTTTATATGTGAAGTCATTACTCTCCATAAGATCCATATGATCTCTTTATTTCTTTTTATTTCTCCTCTTTTATTCTATTCCCTCAAGATCATAGCAAAATAATCAAGCCCTTGACTCAACACTAATCTTTACTATATATGGCTCACGAACTCGATTACGTAGAGGGATCATAAAGCAAAACTCAAAACTAGATCATACTAAAACTTTATTCTACTAGATCAAGATATTACCAAAAGGATCAAACTAAGAAAAACGGTAAAGATAAATGTGATGGTGATACGATACCGGGCACTCCCCCAAGCTTGGCAGTTGCCAAGGGGAGTGCCCATACCCATGTGTTTATGTCTCTTTCTTCAGGGTTGGTGATGTGATATTCTTGGTGATGATGCCCCTCAGGATACGATTCTCTTCCTCGAGCTTATTGACTTGCTGCTTGAGGTCCATTATTTCTTTACAGAGCTTGCCCGTGATGGCTAAAGCTCCTTTCACCCAAGGATGTTGCATAGCTGCGGGAGAACAAGTGACACTCTTTTTCATATTTTCATAAGAAAGAAATCTAACATTGGAAGAGATGGCCGAGTTTGGAATAGCTGAGCTCTGTAGCTCCCCCATCGTGAATCCGGCTCAGAAACGAGAAGTAGCTTCTTCATCCTCCTCCATGGCATCTACCCTTTTCAAGTCGGCCTCCATCTCTTCCTTAGTTGATGGCCCAAAGTGGTTAGCATAGTTGTTTGCTCTTGGCCCCGGTGTCGGATGAGACACCCGGCTCTCCCCGACTGACTCTTGAGAGGACATCTTGCTCTATATCTGCAGCGGAAACAGCTAGAAACAAAAACAGAGGATATTTGCATGGTACGGTGGTCAAAACCTTTGGGAGATTATATAATGAATTTTTACCGACCGAAAGAAGTATCGTGCAAGAAAACGTAGTTCGGAGAGCACACGAGGTGCCCACGAGGCAGGGGGCGCGCCCTCCACCCTCGTGGAAGCCTCGTGTCCTTCCTGAACTACTTCTTATTTTCCTATTTTCTTCAATATTCCAAAACAGAGAAAAATTGCCATTAGAACTGTTTTGGAGTTGGTTTACTTACCGTACCACGTACCTATTCCTTTTCGGGGTCTGAAACATTCTGGAAGTGTCCCTTATGTATTCCTCCGGGGTTACGGTCTCAATAATAGTAGTTTCAACATTTATGGGATTACCTGAGATATAATGTTTGATTTTTTGACCATTCGCCACCCTCGGATTTGTGCCTTCGAAGTTGTTGATTTTTATGGCACCGGAACGATAAACCTCGATGACGTAAGGACCTTCCCATTCAAAGAGGAGTTTGCCTGCAAAAAATCTTAAACGAGAGTTGTATAACAATACATAATCACCTACATTAAACTCACGTTTTTGTATCCTTTTATCATGCCATCTTTTAACTTTTTCTTTAAACAGTTTGGCATTCTCATAAGACTAGGCTCTCCATTCATCAAGTGAGCTAATGTCAAAAAGCCTCTTCTCACAAGCAAGTTTGAAGTCATAGTTGAGATCTTTAATAGCCCAATGTGCCTTATGTTCTATTTCAAGAGGTAAGTGACATGCTTTACCATAAACCATTTTATACGGAGACATACCCATAGGATTTTTATATGCAGTTATATAGGCCCATAATGCATCATCAAGTTTCTTGGACCAATTCTTCCTAGATCTATTAACAGTCTTTTGCAAAATTAACTTGAGCTCTCTATTACTCAATTCTACTTGACCACTAGATTGTGGATGATATGGAGATGCAATTCAATGATTAACATCATACTTAGCAAGCATTTTACGGAAAGCACCATGAATAAAATGTGAACCACCATCGGTCATTAGGTGTCTAGGGACTCCAAACCTCGGAAAAGTAACTTCTTTAAGCATCTTAATAGAGGTGTTATGATCAGCACTACTAGTTGGAATAGCTTCTACCCACTTGGTAACATAATCAACATCAACTAAAATATGTGTATACCCATTAGAGGAAGGAAACGGTCCCATATAAACAAAGCCCCAGACATCAAATGGTTCAATAATAAGTGAATAATTCATAGGAATTTCTTGACGTCTACTAATATTATCAATTCTTTGACATTCATCACAAGTCAAGACAAACTTACGGGCATCCTTGAAGAGAGTAGGCCAATAAAAACCATATTGCAATACCTTATGTGTAGTTCTATCTCCAGCATGGTGTCCTCCATAAGCCTCGGAGTGACACTTGCGTAGTATATGTTCCTGTTCATGCTCAGGTACACAACGTCTAACAACACCATCTACTCCTTCTTTATAAAGATGTGGGTCATCCCAGAAGTAATATCTTAAATCATAGAAGAACTTTTTCTTTTGCTGGTATGTGAAACTAGGTGGTATAAACTTAGCAACAATATAATTAGCATAATCAGCATACCATGGAGTAGTACGAGAAGCATTTATGACAGCTAATTGTTCATCGGGGAAACTATCATCAATAGGTAGTGGGTCATCAAGAACATTCTCTAACCTAGACAAGTTGTCTGCAACGGGGTTCTCAGCTCCCTTTCTACCAATATTATGCAGATCAAATTATTGTATCAAGAGAACCCATCTAATAAGTCTAGGTTTAGCATCTTTCTTTTCCATAAGATATTTAATAGCAGTTGATCAGTGTGAACAGTTACTTTAGAATCAATAATATAAGGTCTGAACTTATCACAAGCAAATACAGCTGCTAAAAATTCTTTTTCAGTAGTAGCATAATTTCTTTGGGCACTGTCTAGAGTTTTACTAGCATATTGAATAACATTTAATTTCTTATCAACTCTTTGTCCTAGAATAGCCCCTACAGCATAATCACTAGCATCACACATAATTTCAAAGGGTAAATTCCAATCAGGGGGCTCAACAATAGGTGCAGAAATCAAAGCTTTCTTAAGTATTTCAAATGCTTCTACACAATCATCATCAAAGACAAAAGAGACATCTTTTTGTAAGAGATTAGTCAGAGGCCGAGAAATTTTAGAGAAGTCCTTGATGAACCTCCTATAAAAACCGGCATGACCAAGGAAACTTCTTATACCTTTTATGTCCTTAGGACACGACATCTTTTCAATAGCATCAACTTTAGCTTTATGATACGTCTCCAACGTATCTATAATTTTTTATTGCTCCGTGCTATATTATCTACTGTTTTGGACATTATTGGGCTTTATTATCCACTTTTATGTTATTTTTGGGACTAACCTATTAACCGGAGGCCCAGCCCAGAATTGCTGTTTTTTGCCTGTTTTAGGGTTTCGAAGAAGAGGAATATCAAACGGAGTCCAAACGGAATGAAACCTTTGGGAACGTGATTTTCTCATCGAATACAACTCACGAGACTTGGACCCTATGTCAAGACATGTAACAGGAGGCCACGAGGTAGGGGTCGCGCCTACCCCCCCCCCCCCCCCCCCCCCCCCCCCCCCCCCCCAAACGCGTCCTCCACCCTCGTGGGCCCCTTGTTGCTCCACCGACATACTTCTTCCTCCTATATATACCCACGTACCCCCAAACGATCAGATATGGAGCCAAAACCCTAATTCTATCACCGCAACTTTCTGTATCAATGAGATCCCATCTTGGGGCCTGTTCTGGAGCTTCGCCGGAGGGGGCATCGATCACGGAGGGCTTCTACATCAACACCATAGCCCCTCCGATGAAGTGTGAGTAGTTTACTTCAGACCTACGGGTCCATAGTTAGTAGCTAGATGGCTTCTTCTCTCTTTTTGGATCTCAATACAATGTTCTCCCACTCTCTTGTGGAGATCTATTCGATGTAATCTTATTTTTGCGGTGTGTTTGTTGAGACCAATGAATTGTGGGTTTATGGTCAAGTCTATCTATGAATAATATTTGAATCTTCTCTGAATTTTTTTATGTATGATTGGTTATCTTTGCAAGTCTCTTCGAATTATCGGTTTGGTTTTTCCTACTAGATTGATCTTTCTTGCAATGGGAGAAGTGCTTAGCTTTGGGTTCAATCTTGCGGTGTCCTTTCCTGGTGACAGTAAGGGAAGCAAAGCACGTATTGTATTGTTGCCATCGAGGATAACAAGATGGGGTTTTCTTCATATTGCATGAGTCTATCCCTCTACATCATGTCATCTTGCTTAAGGCGTTACTCTGCTTTTAACTTAATACTCTAGATGCATGCTGGATAGCGGTCGATGAGTGGAGTAATAGTAGTAGATGCAGGCAGGAGTCGGTCTACTTGTCTCGGACGTGATGCCTATATACATGTTCATACCTAGATATTCTCATAACTATGCTCAATTATGTCAATTGCTCAACAGTAATTCGTTCACCCACCGTAGAATACTTATGCTCTCGAGAGAAGCCACTAGTGAAACCTATGGCCCCCGGGTCTATCTTTATCATACCAATCTCCTACTACTTAGTTATTTACTTTGCTATTTACTTTGCCTTTATTTTACTTTGCATCTTTATCATAAAAATACCAAAAATATTATTATTGGTGTCAAAACCGGCGGATCTCGGGTAGGGGGTCCCGAACTGTGCGTCTAGGATCGATGGTAACAGGAGGCAGGGGACACGATGTTTACCCAGGTTCGGGCCCTCTTGATGGAGGTAATACCCTACGTCCTGCTTGATTGATATTGATGATATGAGTATTACAAGAGTTGATCTACCACGAGATCGTAGAGGCTAAAACTCTAGAAGCTAGCCTATGGTATGATTGTTGTATATGATCTATCGACTAGCCTGGCCTCGGTTTATATAATGCACTAGAGGCCTAGGATAACAAGAGTCCTAGCCGAATACGCCGGTGGGGAGGAGTCCTTGTCTTGATCACCAAGTCTTGTGGAATCTTCCATGTATGCGGCAGCTGTGCGAACTAGCCCATGAGTATACGGCCATGGGGGTCCTCGGCCCGATCTAACAGATCGGGAGACGACGTGGTGAGTACCCCCTAGTCCAGGACACCGTCAGTAGCCCCCTGAACCGGTCTTCAAGTTAGGGACGCTCCTCGATTCTTCTAAACTGTTCTTCATCTTCGGTTGTCGGTCTTGAAAACTGGTTCAACAAATCTTCTCATCTTCGATCTTGAGGATCACCGAAATGCATTCGATGAGTTTGCTCGTCGGGTATCCGAGGAGCCCCTTTAAGTTTCCGGCCTTTATCAATGCCTTGTTATTTTTATGCAACACCTCGGGTTTGAAGTTGTTCCCGGGAGGCAGTGTCCTCTTGCGTCCGAGCTCTAACGCCGGACTGCATTTGAGGTATCTTTTGCAGCCGAGCACCAATGCCGGACTGCATTCGAGCTCCAATGCCGAAATGTATCCGAGCTCCAACGCTGGACCGTGTCCAAGCTCCAACGCCGGACTATATCCAAGATGTCATAGATCATCTTGGTCCAAAAAAGTTGAAGGAGTTTAGCCGAGCTTAATGCTGGAAATGCCCTCTATGGAGCCAGCCACTAGCGCCCGAGCTTTATGCCGGACTGCTTCCAAGGTGGTGCACCACCTCGACTGTGGGCCAATTTTTTGTCATTATTTTTGATTGGTGCAATTTATTCTCTGCCGAGATATATAGCCAGTAACCCTCAACGTGTGTATCGGTTTAAAACCCGAGATGCACTTGAAGGATGATGTAAGACCACTGATCCCAGTAGCTGCTGAGACTCAGGTTGATTTGCAAAATCGGCCTGAGGATCAAGTCCTAGCTCGACAGAATACTTCGGGATACAAAAAGCGGCATGCTCAGTCCTCAAGACTCAGGTTGGGTGCGGCCGACCAACCTAAGGATCATAATCTCCTCGGAAACTGTATTGCACTTAATTTTTTTTGCATTGGACAGGCAATGCAGTAGCCCCCGAGACACTGGTCGGGTGCCAACACCAGATCAGGGGATCGATGTGCCCCTTTAATATTTTTAAATAATAAGCCCGAAGCCCAGTAGCCCCCGAGCCTTAATGCGGGTATGGGTGGCCGAATTAAGGATCGATATCCATAGTAGAATCACAAATTATGTGTAATGACTCTATGTATCCAAGTACTTTACATCCTTAATGCTCGGATCCGCATTGTACAAAACTTTGTTGACCGACCATCGGCTTCCACCTCCTCAGCTAGTAGCCGAGGAGTGTTTGTCCTACTTTATAAAGCCTTTATGAGGGCAAAGATTTACGACAAACAAACCAATATGGCCATACGGTTTTATAAACAAAGGTAAGCAAAGAGATATGTTATATTACTGTTTAACATAAGAAATGTCTTCCAAAGAAAATAGTCCCGCTATCGGTTCCTTTCTTTGGGTTGTCATGCTAAGCATGTCATGAAATCTCAGCTCTAATGTAAGAGCAAAATATCGAGGATTTAGTTTGGGAGGCCAGTTAATAGCCCCCGGTAGTGTTCAGCGACAGTCGAGGTCAAGCCGTAAACACTTCGGCCATTGTTATGAATGGCCCGTCATTTAACACCGTCATCGGATCGCTGACCAGTTTACGCTTATTGTGATAGTTAGTTTTCGGCTTTCTCCACTGAGGTGCTTAACCATGTGAGCTGGAAGCACAATCGCAGTGGTTCTCCCTTTGCACACCTAGCCGAACAAAGCAGAACGTAGGAGGCAAGCGCAGGAGCCGGGCAACCCAACTATTGACCGAAGACACAATTCGAAACCAATGCATATATAGTGAGATCCGAGAATGTTTTTGCCGAATCTATAAAGGTGTCCGGCATTGCACTATGAGACTTGTGCTGGAAACACACAAATAGTTTAAAAGTGCCAAAAGCTTGGAAAACAAAAAAACGTCAGTAAAAACATGACGTCCGAACAAGATCAAGTGTTCGGTGCCAATCCTAAAACTAGAAGAGAAAGAAAAAATTGTGCTTCTGTCGTGTTTTGACAACGACCAAGAAGAAAACACATTTATAGCTTATATATAAATTTTAAGAGCCCCCAAGTGACTTGCGTAAGAATTTTATGTATAATGATTGTATGTACCGAAGTACTTATATCATATTTGTGTTCACCCGAACTTTAAACGCGTCTTAACCAACCGTCAGCTCCTCCCTCTTCGGCCAAGGGCCGAAAAGTGTCATGTACTCCGCCTGTCGAGAGTATCGACGGTGTTTCCGATGACCGGGCAATCAGGCCATAAGGCTGTAACAGACAAAGCACGCTCAGGGAACTTATGCTATATTACTAACGAAGTGTAAGAAGCATCTTCGAAGAAAATAGTACCCTCACTGATACCTTTCTTTGGTGCTCATTATTACTATGAGACTTGTGCAATAGATTTTTTGTACTCATGAGTTCCGTTGTGTGCCGACCATGATTGAAAACAATAAGAGCGCTAGCTTTCGGCTTCACCCAGTCTGAGGTCAGAGCTCGGATGACCCGGTCGTGACAATCGCAGAAGTGCTCCCTTTACTCCATAGCCGAACAATCGGGAACGTAGGGGTAAGCACAGGAGCCAGGCAACCCAGCTTGCAAATCGCTTAGGTCAATATGGTGCATATTGTGGCGTAATACACGAACAAGGAACGAAGCCGTACAAGTATAATCATATGCAAGAGGAAATGCTCCATCAAGGGAGCCCCCAAGTAAACGGGGTATTTGAATTTGTGTGTCACAAAGAAAGTTTTGACAAGGAGATTCTCTACAAGCAACTTTTTCAAAAAGGTATAATGCTTGGTCGAACCGAACACAAGTTAAAAATTTAAAACTTTGAGCATGAAGGCAACTTAGCTGGTTAATGTGTTCGGTATTGATGACGCGGCCCGAGCTTGATGCGGGACAAGGTTCCATCACCCAAGCCGGTCCCAAGGTGGCGGAGCAAAGAGCTCGGCACTCTGAACTGGTGACATAGCACGGTCGATGCGGGCCGGCAGAGTGATGCCGAAGTCCCTGGCATGGGGTAATGAAGTGTTGACGAAGCCCCCCGTCCAGCCGAGGTGACGTGGTATGTCAGTACGCCGAGTTGACGATACTGCCCAACCCGGATCATTTTCCTGTGCACAAAAAATAGTGCAAACCGGAGATAATAGTAATAATAATAAATAAATAAAAATCGTTGCATAATAAATAATTTATGCAAAGTGAGTAATAAAAGAAATATGGCCTGGCGCCGAAGTCAATCTCGATGCAGGGCGTCGGCGTGATGTGGTAAAGGCGTGGCAAAGCCTGAATTCACAGGTCGGTCTGAGTTCCGGATGCGGCATTCGCCGGACCATGTACGGAAACTAACCGAACCACCATGCGACCGTCGTTAACGCGGCCATCATTTGATAGACCTGTGTACATATGATCAACAAACCAGAGTAATAATTCCTTGGGAAAAATGAACCCGAACAAGCAAAAAATACTAGGATTAATAGCACCTCATTTATTTGTTGTAGCAATCTGAAGAAAGGTGATTCCGAAAATTGGGACTTGATCCGCACACCCATGGGCGATAAAGCGACAGTATGGCGATGCTGGCAAAGGTTGGCTCGCCGAGGCAAAGCCCTCGGTCCAGCTAGCGTGACGGAGCTGGTCGGCTAGTGACGTCGAAGTCTCCCGAGTAGGTTTATGAAGAGATGGTGAAGCCCCCGGTCTAGCCGAGATGTCGAAGCCTCGATGTCAGCCGATGAGTCGAAGTAGGTCGGCGTGATGGACACCAGCTTGAAGAAGCAATAGTGCGGCCCTGCCGATGCAGGTCGTGACATGGTCGATGCCGGCTTGATGAAGTGACCGTGCGGCGATGCCGGTATGCCCGCTCCGTGTAATCTGTGGGCCGGCGATGTTGGTGATGATTTATCCTTCGCGATGTCGGACTCTTGTTCGGCTTGCCGAGATGATGATCCGAAGAAGTTGAGCTCGGCTCAACAAAGTGACGACATGTCTAGCGCAGGTCGGCAGCCTTGGAGCAATATTGCCGGACTGGTTTGACACCAGCATGATGATGAAGATGACCTCAGGGGAGGCTTAAAAATTTACGGGCACATGTTTAAAAACAACGCACAATACCCTAGAAGAGAATTCCTCTAAAAAGGTTGTCCAATATCACGTTCATAAAGAAACATGAATTTGGGTCGGACCCGTATTCGCGTAGAAAACGGACCCAAAAATTGGTCCACTCATCGGAAGGTTCCCGGAATTTGAACCGTCGGACCTCCGAGCTTAGCTCTGGAGACCACGCCCTAAACTCGTCCAGATTCCTGTCCAGATTTGACAAGGCTCCGGTATATCGTAGATTGTCGGAGATTCCTCCATCGGAACTCGACGAAATTTTGCATGGCTGTTGTAGACGTAATTCCGCACTATTCCACCGAAGCAATCGTCAAACCGACGCTCGAGGAGGTGGTGACGGCGAATACAAGCTCGCTGTCCATAAAAACAGCACGGCCGCCCGAGGGCAATGTTGACATTGAGCCCTCAAGCTCCATGGATGAATCCTCTATGATCATGATAGAGATCGGAGTTGATGTTGAAAAAGGCCCCCGTCCGAACATGATGATCGGAGATGGATCACGGTCCTCTGTCGAGCCAAGGTGACCAGTCAAGCCGGCGACGAAGATGCAGGCGTCGCAGTTGACCTGCGGTCGAGCCATTGATCCTTTTGCCGATCACACAGCGGAGCTCTCAATGAAAGCACCAATGTCGGTGTCAAAACCGGCGGATCTCGGGTAGGGGGTCCCGAACTGTGCGTCTAGGATCGATGGTAACAGGAGGCAGGGGACACGATGTTTACCCAGGTTAGGGCCCTCTTGATGGAGGTAATACCCTACGTCCTGCTTGATTGATATTGATGGTATGAGTATTACAAGAGTTGATCTACCACGAGATCGTAGAGGCTAAAACCCTAGAAGCTAGCCTATGGTATGATTGTTGTATATGATCTATCGACTAGCCTGGCCTCGGTTTATATAATGCAACAGAGGCCTAGGATAACAAGAGTCCTAGCCGAATACGCCGGTGGGGAGGAGTCCTTGTCTTGATCACCAAGTCTTGTGGAATCTTCCATGTATGCGGCAGCTGTCCGAACTGGCCCATGAGTATACGGCCATGGGGGTCCTCGGCCCGATCTAACAGATCGGGAGACGACGTGGTGAGTACCCCCTAGTCCAGGACACCCTCAATTATCTTATCATATCTATCAGATCTCACTCTCGTAAGTGGCCCTATAGGGATTGACAACCCCTATTTGTGTTGATTGGGAGGATTTATTTGTTTTGTGCAGGTGCGAGGGACTCGTGCGTAGCCTCCTACTGGATTGATACCTTGGTTCTCAAAAACTGAGGGAAATACTTACGCTACTTTGCTGCATCATCCCTTCCTCTTCGGGGAAAACCAACGCAGTGCTAAAAGAGGTAGCGAGAAGGATTTCTGGCGCCGTTGCCAGGGAGGTCTACGCAAAAGTCAACATACCAAGTACCCATCACATACCCTTATCTCCTGCATTACATTATTTGCCATTTGCCTCTCATTTTCCTCTCCCCCCACTTCACCCTTGCCGTTTTATTCGCCCTCTCTCTCTCTATCCTCCCTCTCCTCCCTCTATTTACCTCTTTTTGCCTGCTTGCTTTTTGTTTGCTTGTGTGTTAGTTTGCTTTCTTGTCACGATGGCTCAAGATAATACTAAATTGTGTGACTTCACCAATACCAACAACAATGATTTTATTAGCAATACGATTGCTCCTCTTACCGATGCTGAATCTTGTGAAATTAATATTGCTTTGCTGAATCTTGTCATAAAAGATCCGTTCTCCGGCCTTCCTAGTGAAGATGCCGCTACCCATCTAAATAGCTTTGTTGATTTGTGTGACATGCAAAAGAAGAAAGATGTGGATAATGATATTGTTAAATTTAAGCTATTTCCTTTTTCGCTTAGAGATCGTGCTAAAGCTTGGTTTTCATCTTTGCCTAAAAATAGTATTGATTCATGGAACAAGTGCAAAGATGCTTTTATCTCTAAGTATTTTCCTCCTGCTAAGATCATCTCTCTTAGAAACGATATTATGAATTTTAAGCAACTTGATCATGAACATGTTGCACAAGCTTGGGAGAGAATGAAATTAATGATACGTAATTGTCGTACTCATGGTTTAAATTTATGGATGATTATACAAAAAATTTATGCCGGATTGAATTTTGCTTCTAGAAATCTTTTAGATTCGGCCGCGGGAGGCACTTTTATGGAAATCACTTTAGGAAAAGCTACTAAACTCCTAGATAATATTATGGTTAACTATTCTCAATGGCATACTGAAAGATCTACTAATAAAAAGGTGCATGCGATAGAAGAACTTAATGTTTTGAGTGGAAAGATGGATGAATTTATAAAATTATTTGCTAATAAGAGTGTTTCTTCTGATCCTAATGATATGCCCTTGTCTACTTTGATTGAGAATAATAATGAATCTATGGATGTAAATTTTGTTGGTAGGAACAATTTTGGTAACAACGCGTATAGAGGAAATTTCAATCCTAGGCCTTATCCTAGTAATCCCACTAATAATTATGGTAATTCCTACAACAATTCTTATGAAAATTATAATAAGATGCCCTCTGATTTTGATTCTAATATTAAAGAATTTATTACTTCCCAAAAGAATTTTAATGCTATGATTGAAGAAAAATTGCTTAAGATTGATGATTTGGCTAGGAACGTTGATAGAATTGCTCTTGATGTTGATTCTTTGAAACTTAGATCTATTCCACCTAAGCATGATACCAATGAGTCTCTCAAAGCCATGAGAATTTCCATTGATGAGTGCAAAGAAAGAACCTCTAGGATGCGTGCTAAGAAAGATGCCTTTAAAAAAGCGTGTTCTTCTAGTTCCTATGAAAATAATGATGAAGATCTAAAAGTTATTGATGTGTCCCCTATTAAATCTTTGTTTTGCAATATGAATCTTGATAATGATGGGACTGAATATGATCCACCTTTACCTAGAAGGCATTCCAAGAATTCTGAATCTTTTGATCTTGATGCTAAATTTGATAAAAGTGGGATTGAAGAAATTAAAACCCTAGATGTTGCTAAACCCACTATTATGGATTTCAAGGAATTTAACTATGAAAATTGCTCTTTGATTGATTGTATTTTCTTGTTGCAATCCGTGCTAAATTCTCCTCACGCTTATAGTCAAAATAAAGCGTTTACTAAACATATCATTGATGCGTTGATGCAATCTTATGAAGAAAAACTTGAATTGGAAGTTTCTATCCCTAGAAAATGTTATGATGAGTGGGAATCAACTACTAAAATTAAAATTAAAGATCATGAATGCTATGCTTTATGTGATTTGGGTGCAAGTGTTTCCATGATTCCAAAGACTTTGTTTATTTGTTAGGTTTCCGTGATTTTGATGATTGCTCTCTAAACTTGCACCTTGCGGATTCCACTATTAAGAAACCTATGGGAAGAATTAATGATGTTCTTATTGTTGCAAATAGGAATTATGTGCCCGTAGATTTTATTGTTCTTGACATAGATTGCAATCCTTCATGTCCTATTATTCTTGGTAGACCTTTCCTTAGAACGATTGGTGCAATTATTGATATGAAGGAAGGAAATATTAGATTCCAATTTCCATTAAGGAAAGGTGTCGGTGTCAAAACCGGCGGATCTCGGGTAGGGGGTCCCGAACTGTGCGTCTAGGAGGATGGTAACAGGAGACGGGGGACACGATGTTTTTACCCAGGTTCGGGCCCTCTCGATGGAGGTAAAAACCTACTCCTGCTTGATTGATATTGATGATGTGAGTATTACAAGAGTTGATCTACCACGAGATCGAAGAGGCTAAACCCTAGAAGCTAGCCTATGGTATGATTGTTGTTGTTGTTGGTCTTACGGACTAAACCCTCCGGTTTATATAGACACCGGAGGGGGCTAGGGTTACACAGAGTCGGTTACAAGGAAGGAGATCTACATATCCGTATTGCCAAGCTTGCCTTCCACGCCAAGGAGAGTCCCATCCGGACATGGGACGAAGTCTTCAATCTTGTATCTTCATAGTCCAACAGTCCGGCCAAAGGATATAGTCCGGCTGTCCGGATACCCCCTAATACAGGACTCTCTCAGTAGCCCCTGAATCAGGCTTCAATGACGATGAGTCTGGCGCGCAGATTGTCTTCGGCATTGCAAGGCGGGTTCCTCCTCCGAATACTTCATAGAAGATTTTGAACACGGGGATCGTGTCCGGCTCTACAAAACAAGTTCCACATACCACCATAGAGAGAATAATATTTCCATAAATCTAATCTGCTGACGTACCCCGTAGTGTGACATCACACCGCAGCCAGGCCTTTATTCGAATCGTTTTTCATAACCAATCTCAGCATGTTTCGCGAAGCGGTTTCCTTGGCACATCTTGTCGAAGCAGAGACCGTGTCCCCTTTATTACAGGATTCTCATCAATACGGACGTGGGTAACCCAACCGTGCCTATTGGTAGGACTCCTAGATCTTAGGCAAGTCCCAAACGGCCACGAGGAGGACGCTTGATATTCACCCTCTTTATAAAGGGGACCAGGCTTTTTCTTTTTTCCCTCTCGTGCTCAATCAAATCCTTCCCCCGCCTCGAGTTCTAACACCCAAAACTCAGGTCAGGTGCTTCGGACATTCAACTATGTCCGGATCCAACCTTCAAGGTCGGTGGATGCCTTCCTCCGTCACGGAGGAGGACATCAAGAGGTTGAGAGAGGCCAGATATCTGACCGCCGAAATTTCGCATCGGCTGCCCGCCCGAGGGCAGGTTGTCCCTACTCACGAACCCAACGAGAGCGTCGTGTTCGTCTCCCACTTCCTCCAAGGACTAGGCATCGCTCTGGATCCCTTTGTTAGGGGTCTTATGTTCTATTATGGGCTAGATTTTCACGATCTGGCCCCGAATTCCCTTCTTCACATTTCGTCATTTATTGTCGTATGTGAGGCCTTCCTCCTCATTACCCCTCACTTCGGCATGTGGCTCAAGACCTTCGATGTGAAGCCAAAGATGATCAAGGGGTAGCACGCAGCATGCGGAGGCGCTTTAATAAGCAAAATTGCTGACGCTCCATGGCCTGAGGGTAGCTTCCTAGGGGTGTCCGGATTGTGGCAGCGGGAGTGGTTCTACATCACAGCTCCCCGAAGTGCCAAGTGGGTAGCTGCCCCCACCTTTCGCTCAGGCCCCCCACCACAACTGACGTCATGGATCAGCAGGGGGCTGAGTTCGGGTCCAGCCAAGGTCGTGCCAATACTACAAAGCCGTATCTGAGATCTCTTTGAGAGAGATTTCAGTCTGGTTATGGTAGTGCAAGTTATGCTAGTTCGTCGAGTCCAGCCATGCAAACGTCGGCCCCTTCGCATGTGGGAATTCAGCCCGGAAGGACTGCGAGCTATTCAACACTTCCTTGGCATGACACCCGAGGAGATGTACAAATTGTTCTTCGGACCACAAATAATGTGTCCGGACATCACTAAGGATGCAGGTCTGAGCTGCAATCGCCTGGATACCCAAGTAAGTAGCCCCGCATCCGAACACATTGTCTGTTTGTTTATCGCAACGTCGCCCTAAAAAAGTCGCTCTTTGACCAGGATTGGATAGCAAAGGCAAAGTTGATCAGGTGTTCGGCCCCCCTCCCTGAGACATCACCAAATCCCGTGCTAACTAGGATGCTGGAGATCGCGCCTTATCAAACGCCCTCAGGAGAAGATAAAGGGGGGGACAAGGAGGCTACCGCCTCCGTGAAGGAGGTTAACCGGGGAGGAGGAACTGAAACTTCCTCTCCCCAGGGAAGGAAGAGGAACGCCTCTGAGGACCCGGAGACCACGGTCTCCAAACGGGGGAAGAAATCTTCGCCGGAGGGTCCTGCCCTGGGGGATACCCCGGCCGCACTATGCCCTCAAGGGGATCAGCCCTCCACCGAGCTGTAAGTAAAAGGGTACTTAATAATGAAAATATCTCTCCTTACTTCTGTAGGATCTAGAAGTAGATGTGTCTAGAGGGGGGGTGATTAGACACTTAATGCTAAAGTTGCAATTTTTAAGCTTTTTCGGTTTAAGTGGAGTTTAGGCACAATTTCAACACACACAATACATATCAAGCAAGCATGCAAAGAGTATATGAGCAGCGGAATCTAAAGCATGCAACTTGCAAGAATGTAAAGGGAAGGGTTTGGAGAGGTCAAACGCAATTTGAGACACGGATGTTTTTCCCGTGGTTCGGATAGGTGGTGCTATCCTACATCCACGTTGATGGAGACTTCAACCCACAAAGGGTAACGGTTGCGTGAGTCCACACAGGGCTCCACCCATGAAGGGTAACGGTTGCGCGAGTCCACACAGGGCTCCACCCACGAAGGATCCACGAAGAAGCAACCACCCACAAAGGGTCCACGAAGAAGCAACCTTGTCTATCCCACCATGGCCATCGCCCACACAGGACTTGCCTCACTAGCGGTAGATCTTCACGAAGTAGGCGATCTCCTTGCCCTTACAAACTTCTTGGTTCAACTCCACAATCTTGTCGGAGGCTCCCAAGTGACACCTAGCCAATCTAGGAGACACCACTCTCCAAGAAGTAACAAATGGTGTGTAGGTAATGAACTCCTTGTTCTTGTGCTTCAAATGATAGTCTCCCCAACACTCAACTCTCTCTCATAGGATTTGGTTTGGTGGAAAGAAGATTTTAGTGGAAAGCAACTTGGGAAGGCTAGAGATCAAGATTCATATGGTAGGAATGGAATATCTTGATCTCAACACATGAGTAGGTGGTTCTCTCTCAGAACATATGAGTTGGAATGGTGTATGCGTTCTGATAGCTCTCTCCTCGAATGAAGAGGGGGTGGAGGGGTATATATAGCCTCCACACAAAATCCAACCGTTACACACAGTTTTCCAATCTCGGTGGGACCGAATCAACAAACTCGGTTGGACCGAAAAGGTAAACCTAGTGACCGTTAGAGATTTCAGTGGGACCGACTGGATCAACTCGGTGGGACCGATGTGCTAGGGTTAGGGTAAATCCAAAACTCAGTTTGACCGATTACTCAAACTCGGTGGGACCGATTTGGGTAATAAGTGAAACTGAGATTTGGCCAAGCAAACTCGGTGGAACCGATTGCATATCTTGGTGGGACCGAGAATATTGCAATGGGTAACAGAGAGTTTGCAAGCCCATCTCGGTGAGACCGAGATCCCATCGGTGAGACCGAACTGATTAGGGTTTGGCAGTGGCTTATGACAAGTGAAACTCGGTGGCGCCGGATAGGAAGAATCGGTAGGACCGAGTTTGGCTTAGGGTTTAGGTCAAATGTGGAAGTGGGAAAGTAGCTGAGAGTTTTGGAGCATATCACTAAGCACATGAAGCAAGAGGCTCATTAAGCAACACCTCATCCCTCCTTGATAGTATTGGCTTTTCCTAAAGACTCAATGTGATCTTGGATCACTAAAATGTAAAATGAGGAGTCTTGAGCTTGAAGCTTTAGCCAATCCTTTGTCCTTAGCACCTTGAAGGAGTTCCCACAACCTTTAGTCCATGCCACTCCATTGTTGAACTTATCTGAAACATGCTAGATCGAAATGTTAGTCCAACAAGAGATATGTTGTCATCAATTATCAAAACCACCTAGGGAGCACTTGTGCTTTCAATCTCCCCCTTTTTGGTAATTGATGGCAACATACATCAAAGCTTTAGATAAAGATATAAAGAGCAGCCAGTAAAGCTTTGGAAGGACATGTAACAAGCATAGGCTCCCCCTACATGTATGCACTCATGCAAATATGAAATATAGAGGCATGTGAGAGCATAACCATGACAGAGTAGGCAATGTGTTACATGCATCTTGGCCATATGCATCGGAGCAAAAGATTATCAAGGAAAATACCTTCATGCTCATGAGTCCTTCTTGCAAACAGTATGTACATAAGCAAGAACTCCTCATACTCATGATTTTGATGCATATACTTACCTTGTGGTCTTGAGTTGGCTTAGGATGGAATGAACCTGCACAAACAAGGTTAGATAACACAGGTACGTCCACTAGCCAGAGAAAACAAAAGAAACCACAAGAATACCAAGACTGGGATGACATGTAGAGAGTGAGTACAAGGTACCACATGAATTCAACATGTCCCCAAGAATAAAGATATGCAATGAATTTGACTGATTTCTTTCCCTTAGGTGTCTTGCTCCCCCTGAATCTTACATGGGATATTGGGAGAAGATAGGGAACATAAAATCAGAGCTAAAAGATACAAATGGATAGAACTTAATGCAAATACATGTATTTCCCCCAAAAAGACATGTAACATCTCTCCTCTTGAACATCAAGCATCTGGGATCCTTGAGTATTTCCTCTCCCTGGAAATCTCTCTCTCCCCCTTAACAACATCTGGGATCCTTGAGACTTTCTCTCCCCCTTGAGGTCTCTCTCTCCCCCTTAATACTTTCTCTCTTGTAGGTTTGGTCCTTGAGACTGTTTCTCTCCCTTGACGTGATCTCTCTCTCCTACAAGCTTTGATGTGATCTCTGTCTCCCCCTTTGACATCAATTTCCAAGAAGGTTTTTCCTGGAATCCGTCGAATAGGTTTGGTCCTTGAGATTCATTACAAAGCAGGGAATAAAACTGTGATGCTTGTAGAGGACAAGATTCATTGAGTGGAGCTGGATCAGAAGAAATATAGAATATGTGGCAAACTGTTTTTCCTGTTGCGAAATCGGTGGCACCGAGTGGCATGTTTCGGTAGTACCGAAGGAATTCGGTTGGACCGAAAATGGCAATTCGGTGAAACCGAGTTCATCACAGAGAAAAACACTTGTCACCTCAGCTTACTAGTCAAGTAAGATCTCACAAAGATTTGCAATAAATTAGCTAAAAGATTTGCAAGGAATTTGATGCAGAAATATGCAGAACAAAAATCAAAGAGAAAAGAGTGAAAGTTTCTAGATGAAGTTTTTTTTTGAAAAAGAAGGAAACAAATATGCAAGGGACAAATGCAATAACTCAGAACAGAACACAAGAGAACTTCATCTAGAGTTGGGCGGTGACATAGTCACCTATGTTAGAGTATATTGACTTAGGAGTCAAGTGAGAACACTTGATCATAGGTCATACTCATCGTTTAAGCTCAAAATGGGGTTACCATTTTTTGTTTAAGCATCTTGATGTATTCACATCTTGTTGAGTTGCTTTGACTCATGTCTTGGAGTAAAGCTTCTCTAAGATGGAATAACATACCTTGGGTGGTGGTGTGGTTCTTGCTCATGTAGTTGAACTTGTGTGGGTGCTCAAGGTTGATGTAGCTCATCAAGAGTTGGGAGCACCACGTGGAGTTTGAGTTCATCTACCTACATGGGTTAGTTCTTGCAAGGAAGAGCACTTGTGTATCCAAAAATGACAATCATGAGGCTTAACATAGAATTTGTCAAAGGATATGTTTGAATGGTTTTGTGCTTCCTTGTCTTCAACCACAATTGTGTAGAGTCTTGGTCTTGTAGAGATTGCCCAAGATGTGAGTGAGTCGCAATCTCATGGAATTAGATTCAACCAACCAACTACATGGGTTAGACAACATGCAAGGTGCAAATATATCCAAGACATAAGATAGTTATCATAAGAGATATATCATGGATTAGTCCTAAGCTCATGTCTTGCATGTATCCAATGGAGTTTCTACTCCAAGTTCGAAGCATCAATGATGTTCAATTCTCCTCTCAACCTGCAAAACACTTTCTCATCAAGTGGTTTGGTGAATATATCCGCTAATTGCTTATCGGTGCGAACATGCTTAAGATTTATGTCACCCTTAGCAACATGATCTCGAATGAAATGATGACGAACTTCAATATGCTTAGTTTGAGAATGTTGTACAGGATTATGACCAATTTTGATAGCACTTTCATTGTCACAAAGCAGTGGAACATGTTTCACATAAATCCCATAATCTTTAAGAGTTTGGGTCATCCAAAGTAATTGAGCACAACATGAACCAGCGGCAATGTATTCCGCTTCGGCGGTGGATAAGGATACCGAGTTTGTTTCTTGGAAGACCAAGACACAAGAGATCTACCAAGAAATTGGCAAGTACCCGAAGTGGACTTTCTATCAACCTTGTCTCCAGCATAATCCGAGTCGGAATAGCCAACAAGATCAAAAGAAGACCTCTTAGGATACCAAATACCAAAATTTGGTGTATGGATTAAATATCTCACTATCCTTTTCACAGCCTTAAGATGACAATCTTTAGGAGCAGCTTGATATCGTGCACACATGCACACACTTAGCATAATATCGGGACGTGAAGCACATAGGTATAACAATGAACCAATCATTGAGTGATAAACCTTTTGATCAACTGGTTCACCATCTTTGGTTAAATCATTATGTCCACTAGTAGGCATGGGTGTAGACATACCTTTGCATTCTTGCATATTGAACTTCTTGAATAAGTCCTTGGTGTACTTTGTTTGAGAGATAAATGTACCTTCCTTAGTTTGCTTGATTTGCAACCCGAGAAAGAATTTGAGTTCACTCATCATAGACATCTCAAACTTCTCTGACATTAGCTTTCCAAACTTTTCACTAAAGAGAGGGTTAGTTGAACCAAATATGATATCATCAACATAAATTTGGCATACAAATAGTTCTCCATTAACCCTTTTAGTAAAAAGAGTAGAACCAATTTTACCAATTTCAAAACCACTTGTAGTAAGGAACTTGGTCAAGCATTTATACCAAGCTCTAGGAGCTTGTTTAAGACCATAAAGAGCTTTGTGAAGTTTGTAAACATGATTTGGTTTCTTAGGGTTGATAAAGCCGGGAGGTTGTTTGACATAAACTTCCTCCTCTATTTCACCATTTAGAAAAGCACTTTTAATGTCCATTTGGTACCAGGTGATATTATGGTGATTAGCGTAGGCAAGTAAGATGCGAATGGACTCAAGTCTAGCAATGGGAGCATACGTCTCACCATAGTCCATACCTTTGATTTGTGTGTACCCTTGGGCGACGAGACATTCTTTGTTGCGAACCACTTGTCCATCTTCATCTTGCTTGTTGCGAAACACCCATTTGGTACCAATGATGTTGTGGTTGTTGTCGGGCTTCTCGACCAATGTCCAAACTTGGTTTCTCTCAAAATTATGTAGCTCTTCATGCATAGCGTTTATCCAATCCAGATCTTCCAAAGCTTCTTCAACCTTCATAGGTTCAATGCTAGAGATGAATGAATAGTTTTCAAAAAAGTTAGCTAAATGAGTTTTTGAGCGAGTGATTCTCCCAGTTTGTATATCATTGAGGATTTGCTCGACGGGATGATCTTTGGCAATTCTTGCTCGAACTCGTGAGAGCTTTTGCTTGGGTCTTCGTTGAACATCTTCTTCATCTTGTTCTTCTTCTTGGCCTTCTTCATTGTTGACGTCGTCGTTCTCTTGTCGTGGTGGAGAAGGAGGTTGTTGATGTTCATCTTGACGTACTTCCTCGTTTTCTTTATCTTGGTGTGTCCCACTTGTGGATGCTTCCGTGTCGATTCTTGGTTCACCTTGTCGTGAAGTAGAAGCTTCCACTTGGACGGATGAAGTACTCTCCTTCACCTCCGTTGGACGAATTTTGCCAATGGACAAGTCTTGAATTGCTTCTGAAGGGTCTTTGTCTCCTACATCAATTGGCAATTGCTCTACTTGCGAGCCATTAGATTCATCAAACTTCACATCTACCGTCTCTTCAACCTTTCGGGTGAAGTTGTTGTAGACACGGTAAGTGTGAGAGTTTGAGCCATAACCAAGTAGAAAACCTTCATGAGATTTAGGAGCAAACTTTGAACGACGATGCTTATCAAGAATGTAGCACTTCGAGCCGAATACTCGAAAGTATCCAACTTGGGGTTTGTTACCGGTGAGAAGCTCGTATGCCCTCTTGCCGAGTAGCTTGTGAAGATATAAGCGATTTGTTGCGTGACAAGCTGTCTCAACCGCTTCTGCCCAAAAGTGCTTTGGTGTCTTGTATTCATCAAGCATCGTTCTTGCCATTTCGATGAGCGTCCGGTTCTTCCTCTCAACAACTCCATTTTGTTGAGGTGTGTACGTAGCCGAGAACTCGTGTGAAATCCCTTCTTCGTCAAGAAAGGTGTCCACATTTGCGTTCTTGAACTCCATTCCGTTGTCACTCCGAACCTTCTTGATCTTCACATCAAACTGATTTTGGGCCTTCCTAGCGAAGTTTCTGAAGATCTTCTGGACCTGTGACTTGTCATTAAGAAAGAACACCCACGTAAATCTTGAAAAATCATCAACTATAACTAGACCAAAGGAATTTCCACCGAGACTCTTGTAGGCGTTGGGACCAAAAAGATCCATGTGAAGTAGCTCGAGTGGCCTCCTTGTGGTCATGATGTTCTTCACGGGATGTCTTCCTCCAACCTGTTTACCTGCTTGACAAGCACTGCAAAGTCTATCCTTATCAAATATGACATCGTTGACTCCAAGGATATGATTTCCTTTAATAAGCTTGTCAAGGTTTCTCATGCCAACGTGACCTAGTCGTCTATGCCACAACCAACCTTTTGAGGATTTAGCAACAAAGCAAGTTTTAGGTTGTGCCTTTTTAGAGAAATCGACAATGTAAAGATCACCTCTACGCATACCCATAAAAACCATTTTATGATTGTCTCGATGAAATACTTGGCAATCTACCTCAGTAAATAGGACATTCAAACCGAAATCAGCAAGTCTAGATACTGAAAGTAAGTTGTAGCCAAGAGATTCAATGAGCATGACATTTTGAATGGAACTATCATGTGAGATGGCCACCTTACCAAGGCCAACCACTTTACCCTTTGAATTATCACCAAAGGTGACATATTTTTGAGGGCCGTCATTTTCAGCAAGCTCATGAAACATCTCTTCATCTCCGGTCATATGATCAGTACATCCACTATCAAGAACCCATTCCTTTCCTCCTGATTCATATCCCCGAAGATTTGCCATAAGACCAAAATGTCTCATTGCATCATCAAGATCGAAGTCACTATCATCATCATCATAATATTCATGTTCATCATGATCTTGTGACTCATCATTTCCTAGAGAGGGTAATTCATTAGATAAATGATCATCAAAGTGGTCACTTTTATGAATTCTTATAGCTTTGAATATGATATCATTAATGATTCCAACATCTCCTTTAGCATGCTTAAGATTGGTAAGTTCAAATAGACATTTACCAAAACTAGGATCACTAGAGTTCATCTTACTCAAGGCAACAGATTTATGGAGAATTTCATCCAGAGTTTTCAAGGAATGATTGGGAAATCGTTCCTCAAGAAATTTCCATATAGTATAGGCACAATTTTGAGTAGGCAAACTAGCAATCAAATTTTTGGACAATCCTCTAATGATGAGCTCAATAGTTCTAAGATTGTGAATCATGTCAATATCTTCATCTAGGGTAGGATGCAAAGGATCAATATGAGATGCACAAGGGCTAGCAATATACTTGTTCAAATGATATTGATTGAAGATTACAAGCATCTCATTTTTCCACTCATGAAAATACTCTCCATCAAGAATAGGCACTCTATGTCTAAGACTCCCTAATGTAGACACATCCATCTTCCTCCAATGGTGATTAAACCAAGGCAATGGAGACCAAAGCTCTGATACCACTTGTAGGATCTAGAAGTAGATGTGTCTATAGGGGGGGTGATTAGACACTTAATGCTAAAGTTGCAATTTTTAAGCTTTTTCGGTTTAAGTGGAGTTTAGGCACAATTTCAACACACACAATACATATCAAGCAAGCATGCAAAGAGTATATGAGCAGCGGAATGTAAAGCATGCAACTTGCAAGAATGTAAAGGGAAGGGTTTGGAGAGATCAAACGCAATTTGAGACACGGATGTTTTTCCCGTGGTTCGGATAGGTGGTGCTATCCTACATCCACGTTGATGGAGACTTCAACCCACAAAGGGTAACGGTTGCGTGAGTCCACACAGGGCTCCACCCATGAAGGGTAACGGTTGCGCGAGTCCACACAGGGCTCCACCCACGAAGGATCCACGAAGAAGCAACCACCCACAAAGGGTCCACGAAGAAGCAACCTTGTCTATCCCACCATGGCCATCGCCCACACAGGACTTGCCCTCACTAGCGGTAGATCTTCACGAAGTAGGCGATCTCCTTGCCCTTACAAACTCCTTGGTTCAACTCCACAATCTTGTCGGAGGCTCCCAAGTGACACCTAGCCAATCTAGGAGACACCACTCTCCAAGAAGTAACAAATGGTGTGTAGGTAATGAACTCCTTGCTCTTGTGCTTCAAATGATAGTCTCCCCAACACTCAACTCTCTCTCATAGGATTTGGATTTGGTGGAAAGAAGATTTGAGTGGAAAGCAACTTGGGAAGGCTAGAGATCAAGATTCATATGGTAGGAATGGAATATCTTGGTCTCAACACATGAGTAGGTGGTTCTCTCTCAGAACATATGAGTTGGAATTGTGTATGTGTTCTGATGGCTCTCTCCTCGAATGAAGAGGAGGTGGAGGGGTATATATAGCCTCCACACAAAATCCAACCGTTACACACAGTTTTCCAATCTCGGTGGGACCGAATCAACAAACTCGGTCGGACCGAAAAGGTAAACCTAGTGACCGTTAGAGATTTCGGTGGGACCGACTGGATCAACTCGGTGGGACCGATGTGCTAGGGTTAGGGTAAATCCAAAACTCGGTTTGACCGATTACTCAAACTCGGTGGGACCGATTTGGGTAATAAGTGAAACTGAGATTTGGCCAAGCAAACTCGGTGGAACCGATTGCATATCTTGGTGGGACCGAGAATATTGCAATGGGTAACAGAGAGTTTGCAAGCCCATCTCGGTGAGACCGAGATCCCATCGGTGAGACCGAACTGATTAGGGTTTGGCAGTGGCTTATGACAAGTGAAACTCGGTGGCGCCGGATAGGAAGAATCGGTAGGACCGAGTTTGGCTTAGGGTTTAGGTCAAATGTGGAAGTGGGAAAGTAGCTGAGAGTTTTGGAGCATATCACTAAGCACATGAAGCAAGAGGCTCATTAAGCAACACCTCATCCCTCCTTGATAGTATTGGCTTTTCCTAAAGACTCAATGTGATCTTGGATCACTAAAATGTAAAATGAGGAGTCTTGAGCTTGAAGCTTTAGCCAATCCTTTGTCCTTAGCACCTTGAAGGAGTTCCCACAACCTTTAGTCCATGCCACTCCATTGTTGAACTTATCTGAAACATGCTAGATCGAAATGTTAGTCCAACAAGAGATATGTTGTCATCAATTATCAAAACCACCTAGGGAGCACTTGTGCTTTCAACTTCCGAGGAAAATAACCGGAGCATTTACCTTGCAGTTCGGATCTTAGCCCTTCTCAGTAGAGCTCGTCTTCAGGGGATCTTCTTCCAAAGATGATGGAGAGCGAAACGCCTCCCCCTGCCATACCGCCTCATGAGGCGGGCGACCCCGAGGTGTCGTCGTGGAGGGTTTCTCCTGATCCGGCAAGGCCAGAAGGTAATCCTATGGCCACCCGAAGTCCTCAGTATCCGGCTCTTGAAGAGGGCAATCGAAAGAGTCCGGCACCGTCTGGTGTACGGTCGGACGTACTGAGGGATCTGCTAGAGCAAGCGGCTATCTCAGAAGAGCACCGCACGTTGATGGGTACGGTGATTGAAAGGATTTTGTCCGCCGAAAGCGGGTTGCATGAAGCCTTTATGAGTCTACTGACGGGTTTTGAGGTACGTGAAATGATGTACATTTTTGACAGTGCCGCACAGTTTTAGATGTGCCCTGTGTAGATAGTAGCCCCTGAGACTCTGGGTGCTGTCGAAGATGACAGCGCACAGAGGATCATAGTCCCAGGAATAATCGTGCCGCCTTAATATGCAGGTGGCGGAGGGTCCGGTGGCCAGCTGGACTAATGAGTTTGCCGAGCTAAAGTGGCAGCTTGACGTGGTAGACGCCGACATCGTACTTGTCAACAAGCAGCTTGACGAGGCACAGGGTATGTGATTCCTCCACTGACACATGGGAAGAGGAGCATGATGCCAGTATTTGTAACATGTGTGTGAATGTAGATGAAGCTGCGGCCGTGGAGAACCTTCGGGTAGAACTTTCCCGAGCCAAAGAACAAGCCAGGAAAAGTGATGCGGCTGCCCTAAAGGCAATCGAGGAGCTGAAAGCCGAACAGGCTGCTCACTGCCAAAGCAAGGAGGAAATAGCCAGGATGGTTGTGGAATTGAAGAACGCCGCTGACCATTACGAGCTTCTTGAAAGGAAGATCGAGCGAAGAGGACAGACCTGGAGAAGGCCACGATGGTGACCAAAGACACCCGCTCTGCAATGAGAGTGATGAAGGAGGAGCTGCATCAAGCCGGGGATATCGCGGCTGGGAAGCCCTTTATGCTGCGGATGAAGTTTGGAGATCCTCTATACGCCCCTTTGGACCGGCTGTGGAGTTCTGCGGACGCATATCTGGACTTAGTGGCGAGTGCTGCCGATGTGGCCGAATACTTCCGAGATCAAAAAGATCACGAAGTGGAAAAGCTGTTCTGGTCACAATTTAACGTTCCAGAGCGTCCGCTTCCATTGACTGATCGGTTGGCCGAATGGGCCGAGCTGAATAGATTGTCCGGACTCACCATGAGGTCTGTTGTGGATCATTTGTGGCCGGAAAGGCCAAAGCCGAACAGTTATTTTAGTTTGGTGCAGCAGTTCCTTGGTGTGGTGCCGCACATCAACGCGATGAAGATGTCGGCGTGCGTAGAGGGTGCGCGGATGGCCCTTGCCCGTGTGAAGACATACTAGGCGGAGATGGAGGCCACCGCCATTGCAGCCCAAGATTCGGACGAGAGCCGAGTACCAGCCGAGCACTACTTTCGAGAAGTTCTTGAGGGCGCTCGTTCGATAGAAGCGCGGTGCTCGAAGAATATTATGTTCTAATGACATGTATTCCCATTGAAAAACAATGTTTTATTGAGTTTATCAAGGTTGTTTTTATACTTTTGCCTGAAAGTACTATGATGCCTCCTGTGCGGCCGTTTATGTATATATGTATATAACCTGAAAGATGGCAGTCGTCGGCTTCAGCCCCCATGCATATAATGCGGGGGTGCTTGCAGAAGACGCATGTTCACACTTGATCCAACGTCTTGGTCCATTAAGGAGGTGATAGCGCAGCAAACTAGGCAATCGGACTATAATGCTTTAACACTTTCACTTAGCCAGAGGAGTTTGACAATGGGGCTACTATATAGCCCCTGGTGGCTCCGCACTCATCCGAATTCGGGGCGCGTACATGCCTGGCCGGGAAACGGCCCTTCGTTAAGGCGGAGGAATCCCGAAGATTCTGCTAGGTCATCGAGTGGTTGACCAGTCTCACGCTATATCATGACACTCAGTTTTTGGCTTTCTCTACTGAGGTGCTCGTCCGGATGAACCAGGGCACAATCGTAGTAGTTCTCCTGGTGCCGCCCTAGCCGATAGAGCGGAACATAAGGCAGCAAAACACAGGAGCCAGGCAAACCCAACATTTCACCAAAGACATGATTCGGAGCTGATGCATATAAGGCCAAACTCGCGACGCCGAACACTCCCTAAGGTATTCGGTCTTTATGATGTAAACCGGGATAAACAGTGCCCTTTGTAATAAGCCCCTGGTGTCCAGGTACATGCAATATTCTGACGTGGCCACATGCCAATACGTCAGCATCCTTCTCAGTTGTACTGAGAATCCGGGGGATGTGTATCAACAAGAGACAGTTAAAAAGGTTTACACGGGGTCTTAATCTAAAAAGAATCCTTGGAACGGGTCCCTGTTGCACGTCTGCGCCTGTGTCTCCGTTGTGCCGTATCCTGGACGGGTGTAGCACGATGGTCATCTGAAAAAGAGAGGAACTTAGTTGAAAAGTTGTCGTGCAAAAGGTAGGTTATACTAAATAAACCATGTATAGTTCCAGATGAGTAAAGTTGAGCCTAATTGTCACTTGTTCACACGCGTTGAGCCCCTTGTATTGTTGTAGGGGTGTAGCCATCAAACCTGTATCAATTATATATAGCTACATCGGACTCTTCTAACCGTGTCCGTGGTCTTAACGACCTGTCAGATGCTCTAGTTGGTGAGGTCGTCTAGTGTGCGGCTGCCAAGGCAGCCGCACGGTCTTCCGCGCGCAAGGAGCGCTCAATATTTCCATTTACTATAATGATGCCACGTGGACCGGGCATCTTAAGCATGAGAGAAGCGTATTGCGGTATTGCGTTAAAGCGAGCGAAAGCTTCGCGTCCGAGTAGTGCTTGATAGCCACTTTGGAACGGAGCGATGTGGAAGGTTAACTTTTCGCTGCGGAAGTTATCGGGAAAGCCGAATATAACCTCTAGTAGCAGGGAGCCCGTACAATGGGATTCTGGGCCTGGCGTTACTCCTTTAAACGTAGTATTGCTATGGCTCATTTTTGTTGGGTCTATCCCCATTTTGCAGACGGTGTCCTGTTATATCAGGTTTAAACTACTGCCGCCGTCCATCAGGACTCGTGTGAAGTGGTATCCGTCAATTATCGGGTCTAACACCAAGGCAGCCCATCCTGCATGCCGGATACTTGCCGAGTAATCCCGATGGTCAAAGGTGATCGGTTTGGATGACCAGTGGCAGAACTCCGCGGTGATAGGCCATGGGGCATGTGTCTCTAGGAGTGCCGCTTTGTTTCTCCCCTTCATCACGTGTAACACGTTTACTGTTTTGACTTCTGGTGGGAATTTCTTCTGTTCCCCAGTGCTTTGCTTGCGAGGCTCGTCCTCGTCTTCGCTTGGTGTATCCTGCCCCTTGTGTTCGGCATTGAGTTTGCCGGACTGCTTGAAGACCCAACATTCTCTATGGGTATGATTTGCAGGTTTATTGGGGGTGCTGTGGATCTGACATAGTTTGTCCAGAATCTTGTTCAGGCTGGACAGTTCGTCTCTGTTGCCTTTGGAGGGCAGCTTTTGCTGACCTGGCCGGGAGATTCTGAATCCGGCGTTTACCGCCGTGCTTTTCGGGTTGTCTTCTTTATTCTGGCGCTTGTTTTTGCTGCGTCATGGCTTCCCGTTTCCATCCCTGACTTCGGATGTACTTGGGTCGCTGGTGCTGCATCAGGCTAACCAGCTATCCTCGCCTGCACAAAAGTTGGTCATGAGGCTTGTTAATGCTGCCATTGTTCTCGGCTTTTCTTGGCCGAGGTGTTTGGCAAGCCATTCGTCTCGAACGCTGTGCTTGAAAGCTGCTAAGGCTTCGGCGTCCGAATAGTCGACTATTTGGTTCTTTTTAGTGAGAAACCTGTTCCAAAGCTTTCGGGCTGACTCTCCGGGCTGTTGAGTTATATGACTTAAATCGTCTTCATCCGGTGGTCGGACATAGGTCCCTTGAAAATTTGCCCGAAAAGCGTCTTCGAGCTCTTCCCAGCTTCCAATGGAGTTTTCGGGGAAGCTTTTAAGCCAGTGCTGAGCTGGCCCTTTGACCTTGAGGGGTAAGTACTTGATGGCGTGGAGATCATCTCCTCGAGCCATGTGGATATGGAGGATGTAGTCCTCAATCTAGACCCCAGGGTTTGTCATTCTGTCATATGCCTCTATGTTTACGGGTTTGAATCCCTCTGGAAATTCATGGTCCAGCACCTCATCGGTGAAACATAGTGGGTGTGCGGCACCCCTGTATTTGGGTGTACCGTGGTGTTCGGATTTTTGTTGTGTTGTATTGCGTGCTGGAGCGTGCTTGCTTGGCCCGTAGATGGATCTGGTTGCGCCGTCCTTTTGATGCGAGCCCTCACGTGGATCGCGTACTGGCTTGTGTGCGGCGTCGTTTGCCGCTCTATGTTGGCCACGAGGTCGTCTATCCGAACGGATGGCTGTTTTGTTTTTTGATTGCGGGGGATCTAAGGCCTCCTCATCGAATTCAGTTAGCAGATTTCGCTTCGGTTAGCTCTTTGTGTGGCGACTACCGCCATACTTTGCTGCAGTGTTGAGTACTTCACTCCATCTAATTCTGAGTGTGTCTTGTGCAGCCCTGAGCCTTTGCTTCTGCTTTTTCAGACTCCTCGCAGTGGCAACAAGCCTTTGATAGGTATTCTGTTGCTCCGGGTGCCTGTCCGGTGTGATGTCATCCGGACTGTTATCTTCGCTGGAGTCGGGTTGTTCGGTTTGATTCTCTGTGTTGCCGTGGTCGGACGGTGGTTCAATGCCGTGTTTGTCGTCCGCTGGCTCACCCTGCTCTATCGCTGGGTCCATATGATCGTTGTTTCTGCCGAGGCAGGATTTGGAGCAACGCTTACGCCGCCGCTTTGACTGCTTCTCGAGGGAACGATCCTTCGTTGCGTCCTTCCGTTCCTCGTCGTTGTTTTTTTGGGTGTGTCCACCATGTATACATCATATGATGAAGTGGGCGTCCAGTGCCCTGTGGGTAGTGGCTCCTGTTGGTCTCCTGCATCGTCGTCCATACCGTCGATGTCTTCGGAGTCGAAGGCGAGCATGTCGGTCAAATCATCGACAATGGCTACTAAGTGGGTGGTGGGTGGGCGGCAAATTTCTTCGTCGTCCGCATCTCGATCTGGCCGGCCATAGTTCGTCCAGGACTCTCCTAACAAGGAGAGAGACCTTAATGAGTTCAGTATGTCGCCAAAGGGCGAGTGCTGAAGGATATCTGCGGAGGTGAACTCCATGATCGGCGCCCAGTTGGATTCGATAGGCACGGGCGCAGGCGGTTCGGAGTCCGTGGCCGGGGAAGAATCCGGCAGTTCGGTGTCATGGCTCCCGTGAAGGGTAAGGTCGATACTCGGCTCGATCGCCGCTGGGAATGCGGCCTCCGTGGTGGGGTCTATCCACCCGTCCATGGATGGCGCAATTGGCTCGGAATTGAGGGTCGGAGCGGTTGCCGGTGCGGTCTCCTGAACAATGTCCGATGGTAGAGCTAAATCATGCTCATCGTGACCGTGCGGCGCACTCGGCCGGGGCTCGAATCTGTCGAAGATCAAGTCTCCGCAGATGTCGGCCGTGTGGTTTAAGCTTCCAAACCTGACCTGGTGGCCAGGGGCGTAACTCTCGATCTGCTCCAGATGGCCAAGCGAGTTGGCCCGCAGTGCGGAGCCGCCGGATACAAAGATCTGTCCGAGGAGAAAAGTCTCACCCCGGACTGCATCGCTATCGACGATTGAAGGAGCCATCCAGCCTAACGATGACGACACAGAGGAACTCTCAATGAAAGCACCAATGTCGGTGTCAAAACCGGCGGATCTCGGGTAGGGGGTCCCAAACTGTGCATCTAGGCGGATGGTAACAGGAGACAGGGGACACAATGTTTTTACCCAGGTTCGGGCCCTCTCGATGGAGGTAAAACCCTACTCCTGCTTGATTGATCTTGATGATGTGAGTATTACAAGAGTTGATCTACCACGAGATCGAAGAGGCTAAACCCTAGAAGCTAGCCTAGGGTATGATTGTTGTTGTTGGTCCTACGGACTAAACCCTCTGGTTTATATAGACACCGGAGGGGGCTAGGGTTACACAGAGTCGGTTACAAGGAAGGAGATCTACATATCCGTACTGC